>NC_069099.1:6057626-6357626 GCF_947172395.1 Bicyclus anynana
TACAGTTTTAGCTTCCTTACATTAAATGTAACATTTTTTATTATATGAACTATTAGCATAAACGCACAAATAACAAAGATATTGGTAATTTTGTTTGAACGCGCATACAAATCTAACGATCATTACATTGCCTATGACGTCATTATTTCGAGCCATTTTGTATGGGGCGTTTTTCAGGGATCCGCGGCAGCGCCGCAAATCTGACTCTTTAAATCCCTGTAGCTCCGAAAGTAATGATCGCAGATACCCTGTTCCTTTTACAAAATTGCTTTACTATTAGTATACTCTTAATTTATATACAATTTAAAAAACTGTCATCATCCCTTTGGTCAGCATATTTACTGAAAGATTAGACGAAATTTACGTGGCATAGTGAATATCGTCTAATCTTTTAGATGGTTATGCATGGAACTTGCTGTAGTTGTTGTTTTACTAAATCCATTTCGTTAAAAACCAATGATATGAAATAAATATCATTGTTAAAAACACAAAATCACAATAAAAATAGGGCGTTGAAAAATGTCCTTTTCCTCACACTAACTTGGGTTTTGTGGGTTATATTAAAATGGGTCGAGCTGTTTTGAAGAAGTTTGACGATAAACACACTTCTATGAGATTTTTGTTTCACCTAGATACTAAAAACCCGTAATTTCGAACTTGGTAGTTTTTATTTATCAGGAACAAAATTTGAAGTCAATTAACTAGTTTTTTATTATTATTGTATGCAGTACCAACATATATATCATAGTTTATCAATAGTAAGCAAGTACTCGTATTATGGTGATCATTAATATCGTAAGCAAATACTGTAGACGTCAAATAGATTATATACAAAATGATGTATACTTATTCGAAATTCTACATGATTACCTATTGTAACATACATAAACTTATAAATAATTACAAATGTGGCTATAATTTATAAAACCACGAGGCATACATAATGACTCAAAGCAAGCTGTTGATATATTACAAAAAAATATATGTTTATCCGTACAAAACCAGTTAAATCTTACTTAAAAAACAATGTAATTTAAACAAAGATAATCGTATTTACGTAATATCGTAAGTGCTTTTTAGGATTGCATTTATAAAATAAAAATTTTAATAAAAAAAATTCAACCGACTTCCAACTCTAAAATTAACCTAAACTAAAAAGCAAAAAATAACATCTTACCTATGTGCTACCTTCTGATCAGTTTGAAGGCGGTGCCAAGCCAGTGATGTTTTAATTCAAGCCATTTAAATTACACAATTTCTGTGGTTCTTTCAGAAACGGCTTTAATTCACCGATACCATACAGCCGAACGTAGAACCTCCTCCTTTTTGGAAGTCGGTTAACAATATATCTTGAATACTTAATGTCCAGACGAATATAAAACAATAGCATTGTTTTATATTATTTAGATTAGAGATGGGAAATTATACTCTGTATTACCATGGGCTTGTTTTTGATTTGTAATTAATCCTACTAAAATAAAAAATAAAATAAAAAAATTAAAATTATAAACGCGAAAGTTTATATGGATGTTTGGATGTTTGTTACTCTCTAACACCGCTGTTACTGAAGCGATTTGGCTGAAATTTGGAATGGAAATAGACTTTACTCTAAATTAACACACAGGCTACCAAAAAAATCCATGGTTTCCCGAAATTTGCAAAAACTAATGATTTTGATGATATGAATGAATTAGCTGAAATTTGGTATTCCATCGTTCCCGAGGGATTTGTGAAAAACTAAATTCCACGCAAACGAAGTCGCGGGCGTCCGCTAGTTTGTAATAAATTGAAAACTTATAATTTTCTAGATCTTATATTTTTGATAGAGATCTTATGTTTTTATCAAATGTGTTACTTATTGTTATTTATTGGTCAGACGCGCAAAGCCTTGTCACTTATATTGACGGCATAATTACTTGGTCTATGGAAGAAATTAGTTACACTTCACTGCCCATGTCTCGCCACTAATAAGTACAAGAAACAACGCAATATATTTCAATAGATTGCAAAAAAGAAAAAAAAGAGCCAGCCCATTGAGTATGGGATATGTTGATCTAATGGAGCAAATAATAACAGCACAAAAGGCTAATTGACACTTTTTTATCGTTCTACTAGACTGAATTTTTTTTTTCATGTTTTTTTTTAGACGTGATTACATGAAAATTTTAGTTCTTAAATATATTTTTGGCAATACGAGCCAAAACGCCTGTCGGTAATAACAATCTATATTTCAACTGTTTCATGACGTCACTATAATAAATCCCATACAAATGGAGCGTTTGACAACAATATTAGTTAACAATTACTTCGACATCAAGTGTGTTAATGACGTCACAAAATGGACGACAGCGTTTTTGACGTTTGGAAAAAATACGTGATATTTAAATTAAGTTTTTTATGAAATCCTTAACTTTTATAAATTGATATCGATATATTTCGGACCCATATTCCATGTACAACACGAAATTAATATTGTTTATATTATTTTGATATGAGTCAACTACGCTATTGCAGTAAACTAAAACATAATATATCTTCGGGAGTCTTTATTAATTTCTCCACTAGAAAAAACATAACTCGGTATACTGAGATATAATGTTAGTGTTAATTGTTTATTTTGTTGGCAACTATGTATGACATTCATCATGTATTCTTTGTTAGGTACCTACTTATAGGTTCATAAACTTAATTATTATTAGCCAACTGTATTCCACATGTATTTGTGTTAATAAATTAATAAAAGACTGTTCTTATTCAGTGTTATTTAATAACTGACATTAACTTAAATACACGAGTACATTTATATTTATGTTTTATTTTTTATTCTTCAAGGGGAGACGGGCCAAAATAGAATCATTAATTTTGGTGGTCCATTTAAGTTTCCCTAGAATCGTAGTATAACGAACGATTACCACCAATGTAAGCACGAGTAGACTAAGACATGATTCTTCATAATATTATCCAGGACAAAAAAAACAAAGCTTCATAGAGTTAGTCTACTGTTGGTACTTGCTATGGTAGGCAAAATGGCTGACATACTTTTAGCTTTACAAAATAACGAGGGCTTGACTAACACATGCTAAGAGATAATGTAGTTGGTAGATCTTTATACAGTGCAACCTCGATATAACAAATCGGAGGGGAACAAGAAAATATTCGTAATATCAAGTAATTCGTTGAACTGAGGTTTGTTATGTTGAGGTTAGATTGGTCTAAAATTCGTTATAAAGAGGTAAAAGAATAGTTTTATTCACCTCAATATTACGTACTTATCTTGTTATAGCGAACAACTTCTACTAATAAATGATAACACATTTTTATCAAATTACTATAATGTATTTGCTATGTATTTAAAAACAATAATAATTTTTTTTCTTACATTAATAATCAAAAAGAATTAACAAGTGGTTATACATAGTAGCTTAATCTCAATTTTTTTCATTTATTAGAAAAAAAGTCATCGATAGTTGTCTGTTTACCACCGGTATGAGTTATGACATCCAAAGCGCAATCTAATTTCGTGATGGATTTCACTACATCGTCACTCAAACCTCCCTTTTTGAGAAATACAGATTTTATTGTATTCAAAGCATTATAAGCATCTTTTATTGTGAAGTTATGCTCATCAATTTCACCCTCTTCTTCCTCGTCTTCATCCGCTTCTGCATCAGTAACTGGCAACACAGATGTGACGATGTCAGCAACTTTACAAGTTACTTTACAAACAAAAGCGTTTCGAAACATGTCGAGACATGAATCACATTATAAGATTAAGAGTTATATTATTGGTAGAAACTTTATATAAAGGTTTTGGGTTGGCAAAATTCGTTAATTAGAGGTATGAATACTTTTTCTTGATAGTTGAAAATTCGTTATAAAGAGGTTGTACGCAAAGAATGTTCGCAATGTAAAGGTATATTTTATATTGACTCTTATGGACAATTCAAGGGGATTACGAAAAATTTGTTAAATCGAGGAAGTCGTTATATTGAGGTACGTTATATTAAGGTTGCACTGTATATAGATGACATTACTAAATAAGGAAATTTTTAATAATTTATAATTAATGTTATCAATATAATAGGAAAAACAAAAAAAGGTACCTCAATTTTCATGTTCAACGCAATGTACAATTATTATTTTACACCATACAAAATTATTGTTGCGTAAAATTTTCATGACCTCACGAACATACGTGAGCTCATATTTTAACACAACTGTTTCTATGGCAGTAGCAACAGTTCAGTATTTAATACATAATACAATAATATTATTAAGTATGTACACATTTGTATGGAAATGTAGCCTATATGAGCTTACTTGGTTATATTTTTCAAGAATTTCTCAGTACCCGATTTGAACGTTAAAATAGACTTATTTACAAGAGCCCCAACGGGATGACAATAGTACCGTGGTCTTTTTTTTTGTTTGCTTGACGAAACAACTCTAGTAGTTAGTAACTCTAAGGGCGTCTCCTCTGAGAATCGGACCTCGGGTTAGAGGGCCGTTTAGGAAGAGTGTTTTTTTTTTCAAGTTGGGTGGCAGCTCTCTTAAAATAAGTTTTCTGTTTCATATATTGGGCTATTGTGGGGATACCTAAGTCGTTATTGCGCAAACCATTGGGCGCCCGTCGCATCTCTCGCGCACTTCCCAAACGCCTGATAGCGCAGCTGCTGAATATGCTCAAATTCATAAGCGTCGTAAATACTCGGTACATATCTAATGACCATGTATTCGCGGCGCTTGCCTTTGAGACCTTAGGTTCATGGTCATCAGACACTTACCAAAAATGTTCTGAATTGAAAAAAAGTCCAAAAATGTTCAATTCTAAGTCTGACATTGATTCACACGTCAAAGGATGAGCCTTGCCATAGCGCCTACCTAATAGCGCCAGCGTATAGTGTACCTTGCCCATGGGTGAACAGCGGGTATTTCTTATAAATTATTTATTTATTTTAAATTTAATAAACTTGTCAATTTTTAGTTTTAGTTTATTTTAATTTAATTGTAAGTATGTATTATTTTTTAATAATATTTTGAATTTCTTAATTACTCGTAGTAGGTTACTATTTAATACGTAGTATCGGTGTTTTGATCAAAGAGACAGTCATTGGGTAGACAGCATAAAATTAAAACAAAACCTTACAACGTACACAATTTTCAATATAGATTCATTCTCAACTGGCTTCTTCTAATTTGTAACGAAACCATTAACCGTAAAATGAAAATGTAACACTATGGAAACTGATTCACTAAATTGAAAAAGTATAAGCATATTTTTGGATAATTGTCAACTTACTCGTATTCTGTCGATTTTTTCAAGAAACCATTATTTTTTAAATAATAATGAGGCCTTTTAAAGCATGTCAGAGAAATTATGTTAATGTATTTTGTTATGTTGTAAAATCGGAGCTCTTTTTTACGGAATAAAAAGTTTTGTTGTTTCATTCGTCGATTTCAGATTTGGTTGTACATATATTAATTTCTTTTCATATACACCAACTGAGTATGTATACGGTTACATACGAACAAAACTCGAACTAGCAATGCATCTGAAATGTAGGTACCTATATATCACATTAGATTATTCAAACTGTTCACCTTTTAAAGCATTTAGCAAAAAGCATTTGCAAACATTACAAGAAAAAACCCTTGTACAGATTTTTTGTTAATACCATTTAAGTGTTATTTAATTATGTGCATGTATCTCAAGCGTTAAGAATGTTATTTATATATTATTTTCCGCTTAACATCTTAGTTGTTTTAACCCTTAACTTATCAATTAAGAACGTGTGGTTCAAAGTTGTAGTTATTGATCAAACTTTTATGGTTGCTACGAAGATATCTGACGACTGGAGACATGATGTTTCATGACTCGACGGCCTCCGAGATTTATGAGACTTAGGTCCTGGGTTCGATCTCCGGCTGGGCCGATTGAGGTAATCTTAATTGGTCTGGCTAGTGAGAGGCTTCGACCGTGGCTAGTTACCACCCTACCGGCAAAGACGTACCTACCTACCGCCAAGTGATTTAACGTTTCGGTACAATGTCGTGTAGAAAGCGAAAGTGATGTTGGTTTTCATCCTCCTTCTAACAACTTAGCCCGCTTACATTTTAGATTGCATTATAACTTACCATCAGGTGAGTTTGTAGTCAAGGGCTAACTTGTAAAGAATAAAAAAAAATACAAATCCTATTACGTTGCTCCAGATTCAGATTCAGTTAATCTAGCTACGAAAAATGCATGGAAATTAATCGAGCAGTCCTAAGGATTTTTTTTACAAAATACGAGTACCTATAATATATTATTTGGATATCAAGTACAAAATATATTCGGTTTCTACTCTCTCATTCTCATTGTAGATATAGAAAGGAAATATAGCTAATCGCGGCATTATCCTACTTACTCAATGTTTATATCAATTAGCTTATAAAGAACAAGGAAGCAATTTTCCGGAAAATAATTTGTTTTTCCGAACACCAATGTTATTCAAGGTTGTCAGTTGTAAAACAGTTGATTACTTTTCAATAACCTTCTGACAGATAGTTTGACTATGTAAAGATAGTTTAACTGTTACTGATAATCGAGGATAGCTATCTCGAGGATATCGAGGATAGCTATAGCTAGCTATCCGTAATCTTCTTCCCTATCCCTACCCTACACATACCCTACCCCACCCTACCCCTACCAATACCCTATAGTTTTCCGTATTTAATATTTAGATATCTACGTACATATACTTACGGCTTTCAGTTTTCTGTTAAATGTATTTTACATTTAAACAAATTCTCGTTTCTAACTGTGTTAGCAAGTACTGAACTATTTCTGCGAACACTGTCCATAGAGTAAACAAAAATATTATTTACGGGGTTCGTAAATCATGGCTTTCCTTTAAACGAAGTTCAAACGATTTGAAATATAATAACTTACTAAAAAATAACAGAGTTCACTATCTATGTATACTCGTATGAGCCATGCGATCATATATGGTAATCTGATATCGGAATAGGAGTCTCATAAAAACGAGTCTCAAACGGCATCGAAGGGATTTAATTGGAAAAGAATCCCTCATATTCCGACTCCCTCAGGAGGTTGGGTTCTAACAATATTCCTATGACCAGCTAGCCTATTCACTATTTTGGTCTTTATTGTCAACCTATTATAATAAAGATCAAATCAATTGAGAAATGGCATCTACCTACTGTATGATATCCACCAGTAGGCACCGGATGACATTTGTTACATAGAATCTCGATTTCGTATAAGTTAACAAGCTAATATATCAAAAACAGTGAATTACCCTGCAGGCGTTATAGAGTAATACTAATATTAGATAGAGTCTAGAGATATAGAATAATAGTAGTAATAAGAGCCGTGATAGCCCAGTGGATATGACCTCTGCCTCCGATTCCGGAGGGTGTGGGTTCGAATCCGGCCCGGGGCATGCACCTCCAACATTTCAGTTGTGTGCATTTTAAGAAATTAAATATCACGTGTCTCAAACGGTAAAGGAAAAACATTGTGAGGAAACCTGCACACCAGAGAATTTCTTAATTCTCTGCGTGTGTGAAGTCTGCCAATCCGCATTAGGCCAGCGTGGTGGACTATTGGCCTAACCCCTCTCATTCTGAGAGGAGACTTGAGCTCAGCAGTGAGCCTTATATGGCTTGATAACGACGATAGAGTAATAGCTCCAGTGGCGTAGCGTACTTTGGAGGGTATAAAAATTAGTTGGAAGGGCCAATAGACGAGCGACAAATCTCGAAAAACTTCTTTAGTTACCAAGTTTAGTTTGTGTGGTGAAAAAGTTCGAGGTAAGGTTTAGACTTTAGATTAAGTTTGCTAACCGCTCCAGTATAAATGAAAGGGATAAAGATTTCTCACAAAATAAACACAATCTCACTTGTTAATTATTACATTTCATACTTAAGGGGTCCCTGCATACCGGGGGCCCCGTATTATTGATACGGCTGATACGCTGGTAGCTATTATAGAGGTAAGATTTGATTTTTGACGTGACAACGTCTTATAATTCGAGGTAGCCGGCTGCACACTCGAAAAAAGATGACGTCATGCGTCGTTCCCTCGCTCTAGGGTTACCAAGTTTTTTACAACAAATAAAGTATAATCTGGTCTATGACAATTATTAAACAATATTTTAGAAAAACGAACATTTTCTTTTGAAAAATGCAACCATTCCATCAGTATTTTCTTATGACGCTGTCACGTTCAACTATCGTCAGTATACCGACTTTACAGATAACCGGTTTTTTTGTTTGTTGGTTACAGTGTAACTGAAAAACTACTTATCTAATTTTAAAAATTCTGTCACTGTTAGAAAGCACATCTTCACCGAGTAACGCCTAGGTTATAATTTATCCCCGGGAACTACGCAAGTGAAACCGCGGGGCGTCTGTGTTAGACCCACCTATTTGTGAATAGCAATTAACTTGGTCAATTCAAAACAAAGATGGCTGTAACGTAATGACGAGCGGCGAGCGGGGTGCGGCCTAGTTTAATCAAGTAAGTAGCTAGCGGGGCCTCCATGAACTATCATATAGCTACATCTATATTACATCTAGCCTCAGACTAATTAGATAAAGACCTGCCTCGCAAGACATTATTTTTCTGTCAAAGTATATGATCAACGATCTTATGCGATTATAAACACTATCTCTATAGAATCGATGTTTCATAGTTTATAATCGTGTCCGTCGGTTAAAAACCTCCGTAAAAATACCTTTTGGTGTAGTTAAATGGTGTAAAAAACTAACAAAAACTACTAGTTTAGTATAAGATATGTGTGAAATCTAAGCTCGTTTTCCTTAGAAAATGGCAGAAAATTTTGTTCGTGAATTTGGGTGCGATACTAGTCCTTATGTATTTAGTCTGAGCATCTAACTATATCTATTTTTGACGGCCTCCGTGACGCAGTGCTGCGGCCGGATCTACTATCCCCAGCTGGGCCGATTGAGGTTTTCTTAATTGGTCCAGGTCTAGCTGGTGGGAGGCTTCGGCCGTGGCTAGTTACCACCCTACCGACAAACGTGCCGCCGAGCGATATAGTGTTTCGGTACGATGTCGTGTAGAAACCGAAAGGGGTGTAGATTTACATCCTCCTATTAGCAAGTTAGCCCGCTTCCATCTTAGACTGCATCATCATACCATTAGGTGAGATTGTAGTCAAGGGCTAACTTGTAAAGAATAAATAAAAAAAAATCTAGAATAGTTGAACAATATACTCGTATAAATGTGATTTATACTTTTTAATCTTTATTTTTAATCTTTACAAGTTAGCCCTTGACTACAATCTCACCTGATGGTAAGTGCAGATGATGCAATCTAAGATCTTCTTGTTGTTTGTTCCTTGTTGAAGATAGTGAAACTCCACACACATTTCAGTTTCTACACGACATCGTACCGGAACGCTAAATCGCTTGGCGGTATGTTTTTGCCGGTAGGACATAAGCGGTATTACTAGCTACGGACTAGATCCTACCTTACCGACAAATACGTACCGCCAAGCGATTTAGGGTTACTTTACTATGTCGGTGTAGAAAACGAAAGGGGTGTGGATTTTCATCTTCCTTTTTTTTTTTTTTTTATTCTTTACAAGTTAGCCCTTGACTACAATCTCACCTGATGATAAGTGATGATGCAGTCTAAGATGGAAGCGGACTAACTTGTTAGGAGGAGGATGAAAATCCACACCCCTTTCGGTTTCTACACGGCATCGTACCGGAACGCTAAATCGCTTGGCGGTACGTCTTTGCCGGTAGGGTGGTAACTACCCACGGCCGAAGGATCCCACCAGCCAGACCTGAACAAATTAAGAAAATCTCAATCTGCCCAGCCGGGGATCGAACCCAGGACCTCTGTTTTGTAAATCCACCGCGCATACCACTGCGCCACGGAGGCCGTCAAAACAAGTTAACCATCTTCGCTTGTATCATCACTTAACAGGTGAGATACTCATACAAGTGATGTAAAGAATTAAAAAAAAAACCTATTTATTTTGTTGTCTTAAGCAGGTTTCCTTTCCTGTTGTGTGGTAGTAAAAATGCCAGTTTTGTGGTTGTTACCTTTCAATTTTGGGTAAATATTTTCCTGGTCGTAATATCGTTGACCTTTAGTAACTTGTTTTGTTTCCATGTATCCGCTACTGTTATGGTTTTATTTCTCCGCAAGGTCAAGGCAACATCCTTGGTGTTAGTTGTAGGAAGATTAGAGACAGAAGATTATAAGAGTATTGGTTGCACAAATAAAGACCATCATTAGGTTCTGAGTTCGATTCCCATCTCTTATTTCATTGCTTTGGGATTTTATCAAGGCGTCGGCTCTAACGATCTAGTTACTAAAATGTTTATACGAAAAAAAGCAAAATAATAAAAAAATATATCTAGCAAAATATGCACTATAAACAAAATATGCGTGAACTCTCTACGAAATATATTCCTATGTAGATTACCTACCAATATAATACCTAATTACCTAGCGGAGCCCGCCCGCCTCTTTAATCCGGCCCTATCTCAAAATCTGTTCTTAGTCGATACCTACTAACTAAAAACTACCTCCCTGGCAAATTTCATCTTTCGTATATTAAGATAAAATTGTAAAAACTTAATTATAACTAAATAAGTAAAACTCGTATCTCTAATACCTAATTACCTAGCGGACGCCCGCCCGCCTCTTTAATCCGGCCCTATCTCAAAATCCGTTCTTAACCGATACCTACTAACTAAAAGCTACCTCCCTGGCAAATTTCATCTTTCGTATATTAAGATAAGATGGTAAAAACTTAATAAGTAAATGTAGCTACAAAACGTTAAATGGTAAATAGGATAAATAAAGTAGGTAGGTACAGGTTACGTAATTAATTAAAGTAATTATTATTTCATTGCCGATTAACACTAGTAGGTATGTAGATTGTCAATTAAGATCCTGTGGTAGCCACACCTTCGTTTAAACTGATATCATATGGAGATTCTTTGAAGTAAAACCGATCTTTAGCGGCGTTCTATATTTTTTTGGAACTATAAAAAATGTTGAACTTGCGTCAGGTCGACAATGTTGACCCTTGTTCTACTATTTCATACAGTCGACGAACTTTTCGCCAACAACACAACTTAATCGAATTTGAACTTTATGTTTGGTGTCAAAATTAAAATGTCACTAACAACGAACCCGCCATGGAAACGCACGATGTCACTGCGCTGTAACTTTAAAATACACTCGTCGACGAACTTTTCGCCACGTATTTCAGGGATAAAAGTATACGGGATTATACCCTGAACAAGTACAGGCATATGGTATGTCTCATTCTAATTTTCAGCCAAATTTATCTGATTTATTTTTTGTTTGTTTGTGATTGTTCGTTACGAATAGGCACCAGTGCAGAAGTTCTGGCAGAGTCATATATTAAGGTCATACTAAGGTCTAGATTGCTAGACGTACGGATCTCTCTATTTACTGTACTCGTAGCTACATAAACCTGCCAGACTTTTTTTGTCTTATTTAATCGTTGCTAATATATTATTCATGACTCCAAGAAAAGGTAAAATATAATGTCTTATCTTCATAGATCATTGTAGCACTCATTAAGTAATCAATCTTAATTAAGTTGTATATAAAAAAAAAACAGTAAATGAAAAATATTATAGTATAGTCAGTTCATCACTTTAATGTAACTATGAATAGTAATGGACGAAATAACGATTTGTAATTAAAGTTATCTATAAAGGTCCTAAAGTGCGCGACTTCATCCGCGTCTTGGTGTAAACTTTCATCCCCTTTTTAACCCCATTACATTACATTAGTACGTACATAATGAGGTGGCCGATATGCTTGTCCAGTCTATAAAAGCATTTTAATTTTTGTTCTTCTCCAAGTATTGCCACTTTCCATTGGTGTTAAGAATTTTTTGAAACGAACGAACATTCGGTACGAACAAACGAAAAAATCTTCCCTATTTTATTAGTGTAGAAGTGTAAAGTAAATACTCGTAGTATATATACTTGCAGGCAAATAAATTAGACTACATATCGTTGATTTAGTTATAGCCAATTCTTTGCACTCATTGGCATACCTAGCTACGCCGCTGCACTCAGCCAGACCTACAATTTTCCTCGTGATTACTTTATCCTAGGCAGATAATAAATATAATTACAATACGATATGATACGGCTTGGAGTGTGCTTATCTGTGATAAGTAGGTACCTCAGACCAATTATTGTATAGGACCTGCCTCGCTAGACGTTACTTTTCTTTTCAAAAAATATGACCAACGATCTAATGCGATTATAAAAACTGTATCTATAGAATCGATGTTAAATAGTTAAAATCGTGTTCGTCTGTTAAAGAGCTCCGTAAAATTACGTTTTTGTGTAATTGAATTGTGTAAAAAACGGGCAAAAATTTCTAGTTTAGTATAAGATATATACAAAATCTAAGTTCGTTTTCCTCAGAAAATGACAGACAATTTTGTTTGTAACTATGAGTGCGATACAGGTCCTTCTATAATTAGTCTGAGGTAGGTACATAAGCCTACTTAGGATAAGGTGATCATTGGTCTCGTAATTAGCTGGTTCAGCTACGAACAAGGTTCAGGTTCACCAAAAAGAACCCGTTGTTGGGATTTTTCTTACAAGAAAAATCTTAACAGCAGCCTCGAGTTGGGAAGTTGGCGGTTTTAATACACCCCCGTGCCTCGGAGAGCACGTAAAGTCGTCGCTCCTGCGCCTGATCTTTCATCGGTCGTGTCGGTCTGCCGTCCCATCTATGAGAGTGAGGGAATAGAGTGCACCTGTGCTTGCGCACACACTTGTGCACTATATTATCTCATGCGTAGTTACATGGTTCATTTCAATGAGATTGACATTCTTGTAAAGAGTTAAAAAAAATACCTACTTAAGCCAACTTATTTTATTAACTACTAGCAGATGCCCGCGGCTTCGTCCGCGTGAAAATCGATGTACAATTTCAACCCCTTCGCCCCTTCTATTTATATTTTCGCATGTTTTATGCCAGGCCAGTGTAACACTGAGCGCGTGGCCGAAGGCTGCGCGTATTTGCTTGGCAAATTTCATGTGCTTGAGTAGAGTGCCCAGCCGAAGCCACGTTCGGAGGTCTTATCACAAACCCCTGGCCGAAGGCCAGCGTATAATTGAGTGCGCGGCCGGAGGCCGCGCGTTTTATGTGCTTGAGTAGAGTGCCCAGCCGAAGCCACGTTCGGAGGCCTTATCAGTTATCACAAACCCCCAGCCGGAGGCCAGCGTATAATTGAGTGTGCGGCCGGAGGCCGCGCGTTTTATGTGCTTGAGTAGAGTGCCCAGCCGAAGCCACGTTCGGAGGCCTTATCAGTTATCACAAACCCCCAGCCGGAGGCCAGCGTATAATTGAGAGCCCAGCCAGAGGCTGCGCGTTTTATGTATTTGGGTATTTTTTTTTTTCTAAGATTGAATTAGGAGCGAAGCGCGGGTATTGAAACTGATTCTGAGCCTTGGTCACGAACTATTAGACCTCATAAAGTTTCACAGATATTGGAAATTGGCGGGTTGCATACTTCGAAGTGCTAATGCACAGTGGGGTCCCAACTGAAGGTGAATGATGACCCCACACCGGAAAACGCAGCGTTGGTCGTCCAATGACATTAGGCGGGTAACAGGGATCTGCAGGCGGCTCAAGACTTTGGTGTATAAAAGTTTTTTTTCTATTCTTTACAAGTTAGCCCTTGACTACAATCTCGCCTGATGGTAAGTGATATTACAATCTGATATGGAAGCTGGCTAACTTGTTAGGAGGACCCTGTCGGTCTCTACACGACATCGTACCGGAACGCTAGATAGCTTAGCGGTACGCCTTTGCCGGTAGGTCCACCAGTCCACCAGTCGGACCTGGACCAATTAAGAAAACCTCAATCGGCCCAGCCGAGGATTGAACCCAGGACCTCCGTCTTGTAAATCCACCGCGCATCCCACTGCGCCACGGATGCCGTCAAATTTTCTTATATTAAGGCTGATAATATGATGATATGTTATTACGAGTACATTAATGATCAAAAATTTCTTATCTTAACAAAAGTAGAATTAATACTCGTAAATAAATAAAACTGTTTCATAATATTTTTACTCTCATTTTAAATAAAATGAGAAACGTTGACTGAAGTTGAAGTTTGTTGATAAATTACTAATCATAGGTTGCCAGGGTACGAATTGTTAGTAAACATTTTTCTCCCAATCGCTATTTCCTTTAAAAACCGCTTTGGAAAATACCCGACGAATTTATTGAAGTCATAAATATCTACGGCAGGCATTAATTTAAAAATAAAATAGACAAAAAGTTGGGAGTATTTATTCATTTTTTGGTAATAAAAACATTAAGTACCCAGCAGACAGAAACGAAAACTATTAGTACAAATTGTACACCATTATCATTACCCTTCCTTTTGACTGCGCCGTAGTCGGGTAAAAATGGAAGTAGTTCCTTTTCGAAGTAGAGGTCCGTAATGAGTAGAGGAAAAAAGTAAGGAGCCTTCTGTGAAGTGTACAACTTTTAAAAGAAGACTCTAGCGTTTAATATTTGTTACTGATTGATGTTAACGAAATAATCTATTTTTATTTATTTATTTTTTTATTTTAAGTAGTGTATTTACGTACATACTGCTAAGTCTTTTTGTAGTACTACTTTGTAAAGTTGTAATGTATCGAACTATCTTTAATCGGAAGTAATTAAAATCATCTGCGATCAACAAAAATATTGGATGCTTAGAAAGATGATTTATATACTTACTGAAGGTTGGAGGTGCCATATTTTACAAAAATTAAAGACATTTAATGTAAGTCAAGACCAATAATAGGAAAATGTTATCCGGGTGCACTGCCTGCATTTTTCCTGTAATTTGTATTATTCTTGTATTATTATAAAGAAGCGTCCAATCTTCTAACATATTTATGATTCGCGTAAAATTGTGCGAAAAATAGTTAATCTAATAATATACAATGATTTATGTTATAGGTACATCGGATAATGCTGGCTATGGACTATGGTAGAACGCTAGAAGACGCCTATTAAATTATTCAAAAATTAAGTAAAGTTAATCAACCATTTACGTGATGTGTATGGTTATTTATCAGGCAGGTAATGTATTTATTATGATTTAATAAATTAACAAATAACAAAATGAGCATTAGTTTTACTCCTTTATTTTATATTTAGTTATTTAGTTAATGAAGTTTATTAAATGCGTGTTCGTATTTTAAATTAATAATTAATATATATTAATATGTATAAAAATGTGCCAAATGTGTATTCTGTGTTTTATATATTATTTAATTGATTTTATTTTATTAATATTTTTTTCTGTGATACGTATCATTATTTATCCTTATGCTGTTTAAGCTCCCAAACCTGTTGAACCGCGTTAGACTCATATGAACAAAACCTGTTGCTTAAGACCTGAACGAAGTGTCTGTGAAATTATTCACCTTTAGGTATGACAATGAGATTAAACTAAATACTTATCTGTACCCACTTAAATTACCTTTGATTACAAATAACACACACAGACTAATAAACCTCATATTCTACTGAACTAACTGAAGGTAGATAATTGTGTCGTTAAACAAAAGATAAAAATTTCAACTCACCTGTCTTTATATTGTAGATATACTTGTATTACATCCTCACATAAACTAACTTAGATAAATAATATTATCACAAATTACACCGAAAACTCTTTTTTAATGTCACCAAATTTTGAATATCCTTTTTTATTTAGTCACAGTACTATTATTAATATTGTTAATAATGTGTATTATTTAATTGATTTTATTATTATTTTTTTGCACTTTTTTATCAATAGTTTATTATTTTTTACGAGTTCGCTCGCGAATTCGCACAGGATTCTCGGACGCGTGTCACCGCCGCCCGCGTTCGTGTCTTAATCGCGAAGCCTTCGCGTTCGTCGCTTATAAACGAAACGCGCCCTTAGCATCATACAACCAATAAATTTTTAATTACTCCAATTATTCGTTCTAGTTAAGACGGGATTTCTTCCAGTTTCAGCGACGCTGGCCGTTTGTCGAACTTTCATGACGGACCGTTTATTTTCAGTTGTGAATATTATTTACATTGGAGCAAGGAGAAGTGAATCGCTCATAAAACATTCGGACAACTCGATATAACGTACTGGTATACCGCGAATAAACGGTGGTTCGAATGATTTATATGCAAAACCGTTAGGCGGGTTAAGAATGTCATGAACTGTATAATAAATATAACTGGTATAACTGACCCGGTCAAGCTTTTGTGAACTGTCAAGGGAAAAGTTTCTAGTACCTCGTAAGACACGAGAAGCAATAGAAATTAGTCGTCACCCGAAATTTAATCGGGATCATGGATAGTTGCTGCCGACAGCGTGGAAACCGCTATTTCTTTTATTCTCACATATAACAAACTTGGAACAAGATAGCATTAGTTCGGTTTGCTTACAGGAAGACGATTCTAATGAAGATGACATTAATGAACCGTCGGAGAGTGTAACGGAACCTTCACTCCCCACCACTCAACACCTCTCCGAGCGCGCGATGCGAGCAGCGCGCATTTTGAATCATGCCGCGTTACAAGAACCAGCTCATGACTAAGGGCCCCGTGTCAAAACAAGTCGGGCATACTCCGACCTAATATTACGTAAGTTTTAACTGTTTTTCATAATCAATTCGTCCCTACACCTACACATCTAACCCTACCCAACCCTACCCTATCCCTTCCCAACCCTACCCCTACCCTACTCCTACACCTACCTACTCCTACACCTACCCCTCCCCAAATTAATTGTCCCAGGAAATCAACACTTCACAAAGGCACAAACTTAATAGGACCGAGTTAAACCTCCACCTCTCTTTGCGTCAGGGACACAGATTAAAGAGTAATAGGCAGATACAGCGCACGGAACACGACGGTGTCGTAGCCGTTCCAAATACATAGTTTAAAAACTAATACGTTCTCGAGTCAGTACCACACGAAGCGTCGCATCCCTTATTTTCAATATTATGAAAAAAAAATTACGTCTTATGTTTTTAAATAAGTATTTTAAAACAGTCCACAAAAACTAAAGAAATAAGATAATTACATATATTAATTTATAATTAATTGTTGTTAGTGTTAATTTTGAAATACAAATTATGAAAAATACGCGGATGTCAAGGAGACGCGTGACGTTTGTTTTTTTATGGGTTTCACTGGCTTCACCACGCTGCTTGTGGAGACTCATTTTGGATCATTCTTTATTCTGTGGAACAGGGAATATAAATTGACAACATACATTATTGACAATATACTTTGATTTATGTCGCTATCCAGGACAATTAAAGATGTTAAAATGTTCCTAGAACCAGTTAACACGATAACGTAAACAAAATCTCTGAATGATTCGGAACTATTATACCTACGTATACAATCTACATTCTACATTATCTACTGTGAATCGATGAGAGCTTACAGGGTATGTAATGACTCATGGGATCGGAGTCATTATATGTAACATTCAATTGAATATTAGTGCTATATCATATGGAAGGTCAAATGATCAAATAGCTTATTCACGGGTTCTTGTAACAGTTGAACTGAGACGAGCTAAATTAAGTTCACAGAATACTGATTTTCCGTATTCTGAGATTAAGTTTATACTGTTTATTTAGAGAAACGTGACTCTCTTGATTTAAAAAAGTGTTTTTTTTCCTCTTTCTGACTTTGTCCTTTAAAAAAGCGACTAAGTGCAACATTTCGGAAAATACCTACCTGATGAAGATTAGTACAGTTTTCATGTGATAGCCAGTTTTTGGTTCTTGTTTGGTTAATATCGGTTTAACAGTTAAAAAGTATAAACGCTTTTCCAAAAAGATGTAAGGCATTCTGATTTATTTGAGTGTGATTACTGGATTAAGTCTTAGACCATTAATAAATGCTTCGCGCGTGCCATTATAATCGTCAAATGACAATTTATTGATAACTTCATCCTGATTCTGCAATCAGCTGGCCTATTCACTATCTTTGACGTATGCTAGTTGACATACACAAAATTGAGATTCTATGTAAAAATATCATCCGGTGCTTACTGGTGGATATCACACAGTACGTAAATGACATTTTGTCAATTGATATTTATTTTAATAGGTTGATAATAAAGACCAAAATCTATACTAATATTATAAAGCTGAAGAGTTTGTTTGCTGATTGAACGCGCTAATCTCAAGAACTACTGGTCCGATTTGAAAAATTCTTTCAGTGTTAGATAGCCCATTTATCGAGGAAGGCTGTAGGCTATATATTATCTCCATATTCTTACGAGAACGGGAACCACGCGGGTGAAACCGCGCGGCGTCAACTAGTAGTGAATAAGCCAGCAGTATTCAACCCATCCAAACCAAACATTTTAATAGGGTTATTCATAAACTATAAGCACAGTAGATATAATAAGCTATAAGTATTATTTGCGTAGGAGGATTTTTAAATTTTTAATATTTAAATTGCTTTTTATTATAATTAAACGAATTAATTGAGACGTATGACTATCAAATTGCTGCAAGATCATTTCGCAGATGCCGCGATGATGAAGTCAGGCTAACCGCCGTCATCTAGACAATATTAATAACCGTTACCTAAATTAGCTGGAAAATTATCCAGCACCTACCGGTATAAAATCGAAATATATGGGGATGATGACTATGTTTGAATATATTGATTTTTATGATACATTCGGGTAAATGAGGTCAATGTTAACTAATTTATACATAAAAAGCAAAGATTGACTGGATATTTGCAAAATAAATAAGATTATAAAATTTCAAAATCTATTAAAAATATTTTATCGTAATGAGATGAAAATTCATACAGTTTTAGCTTCCTTACATTAAATGTGACATTTTTTAATACATGAACTATAAACATAAATGCAGAAATTACAAAGATATTAGTAATTTTGTTTAAACGCCCATACAAATCTAACAATCATTAATTGCCTACGACGTCATAAGTTCGTTCCATTTTGTATGGGGCGTTTTTCAGGGATCCGCGGCAGCGCCGCAAATCTGACCCTTTAAATCCCTGTAGCTCCGAAAGTAATGATCGCAGATACCCTGTTACTTTTACAAAATTGCTTTACTATTAGCATAATCTTAATTTATATACAATTTAAAAAACTGTCATCATCCCTTTTTCAAAGGACCATGGCTGGGTGAGCCATGATAGCCCAGCGGATATGACCTCTGCCTTCAATTTATAAAACGAAGTTTTTTGTCACGTTTGTTTGCCTGTCTGTTTTCATTAATCGCTAAATTGATGTTTAGGAAGGTTTAAGTATCTAATTTATGTAGAAACGATAATTATTGACGTGACGAGAATGGAGACGTGATTGCCCAGTGGATATAACCTCTTCGAGTGCGTGGCATAGGTTCGAATCCGGTTCGGGGCATGCATCTCCAAATTTTCTGTTATGTGCGTTTTAAGAAATTAGATATCATGTGTCAAATTGGCAAGATACATTTACCATCTACATCTACCGACCACCTGTATATTATAATGCATGTATCTACAAATAAATAAATTGATTGATTGATTGATTGATTGTCTTAAACAGTGAAGGAATCACATCGTGAGGAGACCTGAGAATTTTCCTAATTCTCTACGCGTGTGAATTTTGCCAATCCGCATTGGGCCAGCGTGATGGACTATTGGCCTAACCCCTCTCATTCTGAGAGACTCGAGCTTAGCTTAGCTGAATATGGGTTGATAATGATGAAAAGACGTTACTCAGCTGAAGAGCAGTTAAATGAGTTCAGTGTTGAGTTATACTTTACCATAAAAATTAACATCACAAATTATTATGATCTCAAATTTGTATTCTGAGATCTCAAGTTATAAAGAAAGAAAGATCTTTATTTTTAAGCAATGCCACATATTACATTCTTAAATTCTAAATTATTACATAGTTTAGTTGTCCACGCAAACAGTGGAGCAATAAAGTAAAATTCTTTGCAATATGTGGTATAACCTAGATCTAATTCGATATTGAGTAATACGAGCCGTCCTCCGGACTTATGTCGCTACAGGGAGTGTCATTCAAGACGCCGACAATCGCCACCGACGTTACTGCCTCAAACTACATCGTTGACTACGTTGTCACCAAACATTTTCTCCTTGAAGTAATTTTTGAACCTGCACTGTTCAAAAGTCTTCGAACAGTGCGTGTTGGTGTTGATATGTACCTCAGAAGAAAGCTCAGAGTCACACATAACTCTCTAAGAAGCTATGCTCGGTATATTTCTGCGTGATCGAATCAGAAATGAGGAGATCCGCAGAAGAACCAAAGTCACCGACATAACTCATCTAGTCACGAAGCTGCAGTGGCAATGAGTGGGGCAGAAGAGCCGATGGACGTTGGGGTCCGAAAGTGCTGGAATGGCGGCCCCGCACTAGAAAGCGCAGTGTTAGTCGAACCCTCTTACCAGGTGGACTGATGAAATCAAGTGAGCCGCCAGGATTCTCTGGATGCAGGCGGTTCAGGATCGTGATGTTTGGAAGTCCCTACAAAAGGCCTATATTCTGCAGTGAATGACCATTGGCTGATATAATAATTGAATGTGGTCTATTGTCGCTTCTGTAAATGTAGCGCAGCAGCCACTGGTGGCTGTTGGTGTACACAAGGGGTTTAACTAGGGTACGCAATACGCATTATATAAATAAATAAATAAATATACTTAAACAATACACATCACTATCTAGCCCCAAAGTAAGCATACAGAGTAGCTTGTGTTATGGGTGCTAAGATAGTTGATATTATAATATTAATATACATTTATATACTACATATAAATACTTATATAATGAATAAATACACACAGACACTGAAAAACACCCATGCTCATCACACAAATATTTTCCAGTTGTGGGAATCGAACCCACGGCCGTGGATGCAGAAAGCAGGGTCACTGCCCACTGCGCCACGCGGCTGTCATATTATGCAGAAATTGTAAGACTAATTAAAAATCCTCCCATTCAAGTTCATACCCAGACCTTTTAGTAGGCAGTGAATTTTTGCATCTATTAAAAGGAACGACATTGCGCCTGAATGCGCCGAGCCTTGATATTGCTGTGGTTGTAGGCAAGTCGAAAATTACATGCTCTCTTTACTTCTCCCTGGTTAATTTCAGATTTAAATGAAAATTGAAAACTCCTAAGGCCTCACCCATTATTTTACTGTCTTGTCATCTTGTCATTGTACAAGATTCTTATATTAGTTGAACAGGAAAATATTTCAATCATGTTACTTGCCGTTGAAAAAGAGCCGTGATGATAGCCCAGTGGATATGACCTCTACCTCCGATTCTGGAAGGTGTGGGTTCGTAACCGGTCCGGGGCATTCACCTCCAACTTTTCAGTTGTGTGCATTTTTAAGAAATTAAATATCATGTGTATCTAACGCTGAAGGAAAACCTCATGAGGAAACCTGATGAAATTTTCTTAATTCTCTGCGTTTGTGAGGTCTGCCAATCCAGACTCGAGCCGTGTGTGAGTGAGCCGAATATGGGTTGATGGGTAATGATGCTGTCTTAGATGGAATCGGGCTAACTTGTTAGGAGTAGGATGAAATTAAGGAATCAATCGACCCAGCCGGGGATCGAACGCAGTACCTCGGTTTTGTAAATGCACCGCGGATACCACTGCACCACGGATGCTGTTACTTCTCGGTGTCATCTAAATTAAAAAAAAAATAATGGTGTCGTGCAACATCCTAAGGTAAGAAATTAATAGTAAAACGTGAATTTATTTCTATGTAAGTCGTACAACGTAAATCCGGTATGTGTACTTTAAAAAATATTTAACTACCTACGATGGTCGATGACGCAGCTATACTTCGCTTTACTAAATAGGTTCAAATTGATCATTATGGCTAAGCAAGTATGTAACCTATTTGAAAATATTTGTATAGTTTCCCAATTGTGGATTTCATCTTTATAACACAGATATGTTAATGTTTCTCTGGCAACCAATTTGTAGATCCATGTAGGGTAGTGTTGTACCAAAAAAGGTTGTTGGGCAAACAGTATATTGACGCTTCAGAGGTCGGCTTACACTGGCCAGAAGCAGTTGTCACCGGTTATAGCCACTCACAAAAATGATACCCGAGGCTGCAGTTGCCAACATAAGAAGACCTATATTCGGGACATCATTTTAATATAGTGTTGAGGTCATTATTGCCTTATGTTTTGAATTTCGAAACGATTTCTCATCAATGAAGCATTCCATCGTAGTTCCATTTCAGCTGGCTGTCATAAGAACGTAGATACTTTATGAATGGATACCATATATTAGGTAATTTTAGCGGACTCAGAAATGTCGAACAAAGGTTATGATTCACAACTTTTGTCCCACCCACACAACAGACAAGATGACTTCTTGTCTTCTTGAAAAAGGACTTCTTGGGATGCTCTGCGAAGTTTCGCTTGTAAACAGTGCGAAACTTCGCAGAGCATCCCAAGAAGTCCTTTTTTTAACGTGGGGAAATCCTCATACCTTCTCGCCACGGGGAGGCAACAAGGTTAAGTCGGACTTCAACCGACTAAAACCCCACGGTGTTCAGACTCGTCGCCTGATGACTGAGCCACGGGAACATTACGTAAACTATCGCAACTCACCCAGCATCCCACGAAGTCCTGCATATGCCTTTAACTACTACTACCTTCCATGAGGCTACCATGTTAATAAGAGCGGTACATAGCATTACTGCTTAAGCTTTAAACCACAGAACAGTGACAGCACGTAAGCTAAGCACATTAAGTAGCTATAAAGAAATATGTTATAGAATTTAATAGATAAAGGAACAAATCAGGAACTATCCTAAGATATGTCACGAAGGTGGTTACTCTCAAGTAGTCGATTCTCATAAGATGTCAGGGATTGCAGTCGCAACCGTACGCATTCTGCGTTCTTAATTTGTTGCTTATTGATCAATTAATTAAGTTAATTGTTATTTAATTGAAATCCGTTTTAATTACTATATATAGCGAGTCCCGTAATTAATGGATAAAACGCATATGGTAGATACACCACCTAATTATCTAAAATTAATTTGAATAATTTTGAAATAATCCATAGTTTTTTAAATTTATTATTATTTATTACCAATCTTAAATCTAAAAATCTAGATGCCCGTGATCTTCTAACAATTTCCGGATGTCCTAACCAAGCTGTTGCGGAAATCAATGAGTTCTTCATTAACATGGGTAAAAATATTGTAGAAAAAATCCAATCCCCTTACGGAAGTCCTACTAAATTGTGTACAGTTTCGCCCTTAACTTCATTTGTGTTACTCGAAACAGATATTAGTGAAATTATAAAAGTTATAAATTCCCTTAAAAATTCTAGTTCCGCGGGCTTAGATAACATATCGACTATTTTACTAAAACAGAACAAAGAACTGTTTTCTGCTTTACTGTGCCATATTTGTAACTTGGCTTTTTTGCATGGCCAATTCCCACTTTCCTTTAAAAAATCTGTTGTAACCCCAGTCTATAAAAAGGGTGACAGAAAAGTAATTAGTAATTATAGGCCAATATCTATCTTACCAGCATTCTCTAAAATTCTTGAGCGACTAATCAACGATAGATTGATAAACTATTTGGAATTAAATAATTTACTGTCGCCTAATCAATATGGCTTTCGTAAAGCAAAGTCCACCTCAGATGCTGTATCTGATCTTACCAATTGTATAGCCAGTAAACTAGACCATGGAATGAAGTGTATTGCTATATTCTTGGACCTCGAAAAGGCTTTTGATACAGTGTCTACTTCTCTACTTTTGAATAAAATGGAACAAATAGGGATTCGTGGTTTACAACTCCGTCTGTTTCAGGATTACCTAAGTAATAGAACACAGTGCGTTAGAATTGGAGATCAAATCAGTACATCACTACCAGTAGTTCATGGGGTCCCACAGGGAAGCATTCTTGGCCCAACATTATTCCTTATCTATATAAATCAACTTTGCAACCTTAATTTAATAAATGGTAGAATTATTACTTTCGCTGATGACACTACTCTTATTTTTTGGGGACAAAGCTGGGAAAGTGTTTTCTATAATGCGCAGCAAGGCTTTAACTTGGTACTTTCCTGGTTAAGAACTAATCTTTTAAGTTGTAATGCCGAGAAAACAAAATATCTTTCTTTTACCTTACTACATTCCTCACAACCACCGATGGAAAAATTCAATATACGTGCCCACAATAATCTATGTCTTAATTCAATTAATAATAGTACGTGTAAATGTTCCTTCTTGGAAAGATCAGACCATATCAAATACTTAGGAATAGTCATTGACAACCAACTTTCCTTTAATATTCATATATCCAATCTAACAAGCAGAATCCGCAAGCTCATCGCCATCTTCAAAAATATACGACACATAGCTGACAAAAAGATTTTAAAAATGTTGTACTTCACTTTATGCGAACCCCTTTTAACTTATTGCATTGATTCATGGGGAGGTGTAAATAAGACACGTCTTCTTAACTTAGAGCGTGCTCAGAGAGCTGTTCTTAAAGTTAGTAATTTTCTTCCTTACAGATACCCAACAACCTCACTGTATAAAGAATGTGGAGTACTCACAGTACGACAGCTTTTTGTTCTCAAAATAATTTTGAAACAGCATAAGTCAGTAGACCAAGCTCTGATAAATAAATTAAAGAATAAACGCAACAAAAACAGAATTTGCAAATCGTCTAGATTCTACACATCTTTTTCCCATAATTTTTTCCCTTTTCTTGGAAGTTTTATATATAATAAGGCTGACGCAGTTCTTTCAATTCACTCACTATCTTCTTTTCAGTGTAAAAGAAGAGTTCATGACTGGCTCCAACAATTAGACTATGTTACTACTGAAAATCTGCTGTCAATTCTGAAATAATACTTATTTTTCATTATCTAACATATATATATATATACATATTTATTTCTTCTTATTTATAGCATACAAGCAGACACACGCACACACACACACACCCACACACACACACCCACACACACACACACACACACACACACACACACACACACACACACACACACACACACACACACGCATACACACGCTGCTATGTTTTGTACGTGACATAAGATTGTTACATCTAAGCAGGGAAGAGCACAGGTATCTATAATACAAGTTCTTTCTTAGTTTAGATACCTGTTACTCATCCATTAATTATAGTGTTAAGCTATTTTTACCTATTATGTTACGGTTTTATAGAGAATAAACGATTATTATTATTATTATATTATTATTATTATAGTTTTTTAAATAAAAATCTACATATAATACCTAATACCTACATATAATAAATCTGTAAAGAGGTCAATTCTGTACATGAAACATTTTCAAAATAACTATCAGTGGGTGATTAGTGATCGATACTGATGCTAAAAATGCAATCAGTAAAATTTTTGTCTGTCTGTCTGTATGTTCGTTATAGAAATTATAATATATTTGTCTGTGCGGTTCATGTCTGAAGAGTCCTTTTCATAAAATCTAAACTGAATTGACTGTGCCTTACACAAATGACAATAACACCGCCATTTGACGGCCTCCGTGGCGCAGTGGTATGCGCGGTGGATTTACAAAACGGAGGTCCTGGGTTCGATCCCCGGCTGGGCAGATTCAGATTTTCTTAATTTGTCCAGGTCTGGCTGGTGGGAGGCTTCGGCCGTGGCTAGTTACCACCCTACCGGCAAAGACGTACCGCCAAGCGATTTAGCGTTCCGCTACGATGCCGTGTAGAAACCGAAAGGGGTGTGGATTTCCTAACAAGTTAGCCCGCTTCCATCTTGGACTGCATCATCACTTACCATCAGGTGAGATTGTAGTCAAGGGCTAACTTGTAAAGAATAAAAAATAAAAAAAAAACAAATAAGAGTGAGCGCCATTAAGACATTAATTAGCGCCGCGTCTGGGGGGACTTCTTTCATGAAAAGGACTTAAGTGTCTCTAGGGCAGGGCAGTGCCTGCTGGGCAGTATGAATATACGGTGTCTGTGGGTGTCTGCCACACTACTTGTCTGTGACGCACTGTGTCTGTAGATATAAACGTACTTTTCAGCGTATGCTAAAAGGCACGCCTCAAAATGCGCTCATACGCGCGTATAAAACCCTAGTATGTAACTGTTCTAAGCACTTGAAAAAATAGTTATCTTGTAATCACAGATAGACACTTCAAATTTATTTATTATATGTATTGATTAAAGGTAAGGTGTTTGTGTGTTATTGAGACAACGCGTCAGTTTGTGTGTTCGGAATATTTCTCCCATGAAATAGGCGGATTTGCGCGGAGTGCGCGTACGTAGCGGCGAGTTGTGGTCCACTTCGTAAAGCCCGAACTTTTCACTGAAACCAAACATATACATAATATACAAGGTGTGGGGTAAATAGCCTATCATGCAGTGAACCAGAACACAGTTCACATTACACCGCATGCCACGAGAAAATCAGATCAGATCAAATTCACCTCAGTTGAATTTGGACCTGTACGCAAATTAAATTAAATGTAAACAACGAAAATTCAGTCAAATCATCAATATTCACTTTCATGGCGCTTTCATTTAAGAATCCACTCGAGTGCATTTGTAGAGATTCGATTATTCTTCCCCACTTCCACCCAAATTTCACCCGGACTCGAAGAACCGATTGAAACCGATTTTCATCAAACATGTCTAAGAACACTTGCACCTAAGTCACACTAAATACACAAAAAACTAAACGATTTTCGTTTAGTTTTTTCTTCTTCACCCGTTCAACTTCACCCGTTCGGGAGCTACAATACCACGCAGACAGACAGACACGTCAAACTTATAACACCCCCCTTTTTGCGTCGGGGTAAAAATTTACTAATAATAAATATATATTCCGATTTTAATATTTGAATGAGCCGTAATAGCCCAATGGATATGACTTCTGCCTTCGATTCCGGAGGTTGTAGGTTCGAATCTGATCCGGGGCTTGCACCCACAACTTTTCAGTTATGTTCCTTTTGAAGAAATTAAATATCACGTGTCTCAAATGGTGAAGGAAAAACATTATAAGGAAACCTGCAAATCTGAGAATTTCTCAATTGTCTAGGCATGTGAAGTATGCCAATCCGCATTGGGCCAGCGTGGTGGACTATTTGACCTAATTCCTCTCATTCTGAGACGAGACCAGTGGGCCTTCGACCCCGCACATCCTTCCTTCTATAATTGGTCTGAGGCTGATAATGATGACTGTTATACATACGTGAACCCGCTCGACCATTCAAAGTTGTCCATTAGGCTCCAAGCGCTGTAAGATCTCACATCAGAGCCTTCCTCCATGGCATCCAACATGGCGGATAAATACTCTGTGAAGTAAGTAATGCGCACGTCGTCGTCCAAGCCGCCGCGGGTCGGAAAACCATTTTCAGTGATGAAAACAGTCGGGTTTCCGTACTCCTCCCTTATTTCTGTTAACAACTTGTAAAACCCCCATGGAACAGACTGCAATGACGAGTCACATGGAAAATATTTTATAGCTACTAAGATTTTGACTACTTTAAAAAGCGATGGCAAATATATTAAGGAGAAAATGTATTAGAAAGTATTTAAAATCCGTTAAAAACGTTCGCTATTGGTTAGTTAGAAAGTGACGTAACTTTCCACGTTAACAAGTTTAGTAGATATAGCCGGGGATTTGTGCACCACTGTCGATGAGAAAATATACACATATTCGACCAATAGCGGTCGATCGAAAATATAGTTTTCTCTGTCATCCCACCGTAACGTAAGAGAGCGACATTTTCGATTCCATCATTATTGGTCAACTTTAAAGGTAGGCGTCCACAGTTCCGCATTCATCGCATCAAACGGATTTTTAAATTAACGGCAGAAAAAATCCGTTCGATGCGATCCGTACACGATTCGGATCTGTGGACGCCTGCCATATCTAATTGTATATTTTTCTCTTCACGAGATATTATGTCATTAACGCATATACTAGGCAGCAGAGGCGGATTATCCATAAGGCAAACTAGGCACGTGCCTAGGGGCGTGTAGACACAAGGGGCGCGCGAGCTCAGAATTTTAAATAAATGAAGAAAATAACATATCGACTATTAAGAACTAAATGCTGATTTATACTCTAAATCTCTAGTGATATATTCATAACACACCATCATCAGTCAACACACATAAGGCCTATTTCCCAGAACGGAGAGGAATCATGAATTTCAATGTTCTTTCTGTCGTCCCTCTTGATTTATTCACAAAACATCATATTTCATTTGCGCATTAGAGTAAGTACATCCTGGTCTACTAAATTCTAGGGTTTGATGATACAACGTCATCGTGAGATTGTGATGACCATTTATGGCCGGTACAGGGGCGCCGCTAAAGTTGATTGCCTAGGGCGCTCTGGACCTTAATCCGCCACTGCTAGGCAGCCGATAGAAAATTAAATAAACGATATTATTTATTACCCTACCTTCATATAGTCTGATTCGCCAAGGTTCCATTCTGGTAACAAGGTGTAAAACACCGACAGGTCATCATTGAATGAAGGAGATTCATAGTATCCATTAACAGAATCATTTCTATTAACATAATAGCTAAAATAATGATTCAATCCGAAAATGTCTGAACTTCCACGAATGCATTCAATTTCGTCTTGTGTGAATTCAGGCAGTCTAGATCTGAAGAACCCTTGTTCAGCGCTCCTTGCTGCTATTCGTTTTTTCATCGCCGGTGGAAAGTCTCCAGTTTTTGAAAATATTGGGTGGGAATATTGTTTCCACTGAAACCAAGATATATAATACACTAGCTAACGCCGCGCGGTTTTACCCAAGTGGTTCCCCTCCCCGTAGAAAAATGGGGATAATATATAGCCTATAGTCTTTCTCAATAAATGCGCTGTCTAACACCGAAATAATTTTTCAAATCGGACCAGTAGTTTATGAGATTAGCGTGATCAATCAAACAAACTCTTCAGGTTTATATATTAGTTAGTATAATACATAATGCCACATATTTTAAAGCTGGCACCAAGTCCAAGCTTTTATTATAGGGGGATGATGACTAGGTTTGAATATACCTAGTCATCATCCCCCTAAAAATCCCTATCCCCCTATAAAAAAAACTGTTAAATTCCTGTTGCCAGTAGTCTACGAATCTGAGACTTGATCGCTAACCATGGGCCTCTTATGAGGCTCAGAATCTCAGCACTCAGCAGGCGATGGTGCGAGCTATGCTTGCAGTTTCTCTGTGTGATCGAATCAGGAATGAGGAGTTTCACAGAAGCACCAAACCGATATAGATTAGCGAGTCGTAAAGTTAAAGTGTCAATGGGCAGTAAAGCGCAGTATTTGTCGACCCCCCACTAGATGAATCGAAGACATCAAGCGGGTTGCAGGGAGCCGCTGGATGTTGGCGACTCGTGACCATAGTATTTTGAAGTCTATTACAAAAGGCCTATGTCCAGCAGTCTCTGTATCTGTTGGCTGATAGTAATGACAGTTATTAAGATCACAGACTTTATCGATAATTGAAATGTTACAGGTACAAATGTTAAGGTAAGGTACATACATGTACATGCTCTTAAATATCATGCTAAAACGTGCTATTATGTATGCTCTATATGAGCATGCTTATCATCAGTTTACATTTGCTAGCACTAAGCATGTTATTTTTAAGTAGCAGGGGCATACTTAAAAATAGCATGCTTAGGAGAATAAGCATGCTCAAAGCAGACATTCCAATTACTCATGCTAATTTGTATTTATCGCTCTCTGTCTATAGCATCGTGTTAGACAGGGAGCGATGAAGGTGAAGAGAATGCGGAATAGCAATGCTGATCGACTAGCATACTCAATAAGCAAACCTGTTCAGACGCGCTAAAAGCACGCCCCCTTCCACCCGCGCAGCAAGTAGCATGCACGACTGTTGATTTTTGAGGAAGCTCGAAATAAGCATGCTGATTATTAGCAATGTTGCGAAACACATGCTAATAAGTAGCAACTGCTCAATAATAGGATGCTTTCGTGCTAGAAATGAGCATGTGTGACAGTAGCTTTAACGACTTCGCATTTTCTATAATTTAACTACAAAACTTCTAGTTGTAATAGTATAAAACATTCTAATATCTATTCGGTTTTCTACATACCTCAAATTGATTTGCTTCATCGGCCGCTTCGGCGTCACTTTCTGTCAATGGTTCATACCATTGAGCGCTACACGAAATAAATATTTTTCCATTTTGCTCTGGTCGAAAATCTTGGTCGTATATGTGATAAGCGGTCGCGTGTGCTAAAAGCAAATTTTTAGCACAGAGATATTCAGGTACTCCCTTAATATCCAATGCAGGAGCTAAGAACGAGTTTCCGTACGAATAATGGCACACCTGATGCGGTTCGTTAATAGTGATCCAATATTTTACTCGATCTCCAAACAATGTGAATACTGTTCTTGCATAATCTGCATACCATTCTACAATATAAGGGTTCGCCCACCCGCCTAGTTCTTGAAGTTTCTGGGGCAAGTCCCAATGGAACACTGTGACCACGGGTTCGATGTTGTACATAAGTAATTCATTTATCAAGTTGTTGTAATATTCTACTCCGGCTTCGTTTATTTTGTCTGGAAAACTGGTAGGCAGTATTCTTGTCCACGAGAGAGAGAACCTGTAGATGTCAACACCTAGCTCTCTTAGCATCTCCACGTCTCTTTTGTACATGTAGTATGAGTTGTCAGCGATGTCCCCAGTCGAACCGTCTCTAATCAAGTATGGCCGCGAATGAGTCATGTGATCCCAAATATTTTCAGTTTTTCCTATGAATAGTTAGAAGAAACATTAGTACACAAAAAGGCATTTTGTGTACCTATTATTAAAACTTCAAAGTTGAGTAATTTCCTTTTATAAAGGATTTACAAGACGGAGGTCCTGGGTCTCCCCGGCTGGGCCGATTGAGATTATCTAATTGGTCCAGGTCTAGCTGGTGGGAGGCTTCGGCCGTGGCTAGTTACCACTCTACCGACAAAAACGTACCGCCAAGCGATTTAGCGTTCCGTTATACTATGTAATGTAGAAACCGAAAGGGGTGTGGATTTTCACCGTCTAACAAGGCTAACAAGTTAGCCCCCTTCCATCTTAAATTGCATTATCACTTACCGTCAGGTGAGATCGTAGTCAAGGGCTAACTTGTAAAAAATAAAAAATAATTTAAAAAAAAGACAAAAATCAAAGATATTAAAAGTCCTTTAAAAATCGAAAGTGCAAGTAAAGTGATGATATGCTTATAATTAGGTAATTTAATTTTTTATCAACTAATGATATAATCAATTTAACTATATGTATGTATGCATATTATGTATAATGTCGATGATGATGTGAATAATGATATATTACCGTCAGCATCCCAAGCTCCTTCTATTTGATAGGATGATGTAGAGGTCCCAAAACTAAATCCATTAGGAAATTGTCGCACCTGACATTGAGGTTCCATATTGCATTGTGAAATTGAAACTTTGAAACAAAAACTGTAACAAACCGAAAAAATTATAAAAAAATTGTTTTTTTTTTTCAAATATACTGAATTGATAGAATTTATAGTTTTTACTTACGTCATAAACATTAACCCAAATAATATCATTTTGTTTGATTTTTTATTATTCAAATTGAATTTATGTACCTATTTTTGCGTATCGGTGCAATTGTGTACGGATATAGAATGCAGAAAGTGGAAAACATCTTGCTATTATAATAATCCAGTGCACATACAGGTACCTACGTACATGCTGCATATAGGTATATTGTTATATTTGCGTTATCCTGATTACAAAGCGACCGTAACTTTGTTCATAACATAAAACACCTTTTCATTATAATTTACATATGAGCGTTGAAAATTTGCAAAGGTTTAACCCGTAACTGCATCTAATGTTTATGTATACCTAAAAAAGAATTTTCAAAATCGGTCCAAAAATGACGGAATTATCGCTGGACATACATAAAAAAAAAAAAAAAAAAAAAAAAAAAAAAAAAAAAAAAAAAAAAAAAAAAAAAAAAACATACATACAGCCGAACGTAGAACCTCCTCCTTTTTGGAAGTCGGTTAAAAATTAACTAAATGTTGTTATTGATAAGGGAAAATTGGAACCAAATGTTGTTATTGATAAGGGTTAGATTTTTTTCGAGGAAATCGCAGCACGTCATGAATCATGATCAACAGGCGCTGTGGGGTATTGAGTGTGCATAATTCGATTCGAGTGTTTACAATTTTGAATTCAGTAAATCAAGCAGATTACGATTCAGCATGTTTTATTTTATTCAGCCCATACACTTACCGTAAGCCGTCCTGGTTGTTATCATTAACATCTGATAGAGTTTGTTAAATTTAACCCCTATTATAAATATAACTTGTTAAATGACTGATTTTTATTTTTTTACAAATTTCAACCCGTTTTAGCCCTCCAAGGTTTGAATTTAAAAAAATCTTGTATCACATTACATTTTGCATATTTTTCATGATTTATGTACAATTTTTTATAACTGTAACTCTAAAAATGGAGGACTTTCCATACAAACTTTTAACCCCCATTTCACCCCCTTCTGATTTTATTTTCGCTATAAAAAGTATCCTATAACCTGCTCCGTAGTAGTCTCAAACCTTGAAGTTTAATTTGAATTCATCCAGTAGTTTCTGCGTTATGCCCGGTCAACAATAATTACGGACAGACAGACAGACAAGAAATCAATTATATATAAAATATTTTTGGCGTCAGTATCCTCCAATAAAAAAAAATTAAAATAATATCTTCATTGTACAGAATTTGACCTGTTACAGTTTTATTAAAGGTATAGATATAGAATAGATTGTAATAAGTACAGAAGCTAAGAAAATGTAAAATTTATATAAAACATCATAAAAATTAGCACATTTTAGGAAAACAACAAAAAATCAGCATCAGCGTCAGCATCCGCTGATGTCTAAAACAAATGCATCAGCATCCGTTGACGTGTCAAAATTATCATCACCAACAAGTCAACAACCCACCCTGGTCCCATAACCCCTTATAATGCTAATTGCTATTCTCATTTCTCACGGGTATCTTATACTTTACTCGTAATCGCTAGTCTATTACGTTACGATCATAATAATATTTCTATATTGGAACGAGTATCCAGGGCTGCTTTAATAGGATCTTACCAAATTTGGATAGGTAGGGAGAACAACACGAGCAGAGAAGAGGAGTGTTGATCGATCGTCAAGGAATTCCTTAACCCTACATCCAGTAGTCACAAGCCCTGGACTTTGTTTGGTGTTTTTCTCTCTACCACGCGATGGACCCGGCAGCCCGGCACCCGCACGGTGAATCCATGGAATGCTAAGATGTACGCGTTTTAGCGAGTACGACTCACCTCACCTCTATAAGATATTCGTCTCCCCTGCTGATCTCCTCTATAGTTTCCGAGGGGGACGGCGCGTACGCAGTCCCCACTACCAAAAATTACGCGTCCGAGTTATCCACATTAGGGATAATCGCAGAGGTCAACCCAGCCGCAGTGCAATGGAAGGGCCTCGCTCTGGGGGAACCGCCTTCTTGATCACGGTGTCCCCTACGCCAGGTAAGTATGCTTTGACACCGGCAGGTTGGGGTAGTCATTGCGAGTGGCGGAGTCTCCACAGCGCGAGACAACTACGCGACCGCAGCGAGTAACGACATCCAGCGGTGAATGGTAGAACTGCCTCGTGGGCACGCTCCGCTCACATTGCGGTCACACTTAACCGCGTTAGTAGTTCACGATCATTGCACCAGATAGCAGCAAAGACCAATAGACATCATAGTAGTAATACAGAAAAGGGAATGCCCATTGCCCATTCCCGGCCCTGGCCTTACATAACCATTTAAAATAACCCATACATTTACCATCTACATCTACCGACCACCTGTATAATGCATGTATCTGCAAATAAATAAATTGATTGATAAAAAAAAAAACAAAAAAAAAAACACCCGGCAAAAAATATTGATAATTCTTCTGTAAGAATGTAACTTACTCTATCAAATGAAGTTTGCTACAACAATTTACGACATTTTTAATTTGTCCCCAATGAGGACAAGTAATGATCGTTTACCAGCCTGAGATTTACGATATTTTTTGAAGACTTAAGATTGGTTTGTTTGTTCATTTTCTTGTCTGTTAAGTTTATTTGTAACTAAAAAAAGAATACAGCTTCAAATCAAATGTTACTTCACCTCTTTGGTACACCGGCTAAATTTTTGAGCAAGAGTGATAAAAAAATGTTATTTTCTTCAAGAAACATAATTTCACATCATATTATAATCATCTCCATATACTTTTTTAAGAGCAAAACCAAAAAAAAAAAACCATAGAAAGTCTGATCGAATTTAGTGTCAATTTAAACCGGTCAACAGCGTGTATGGCCCCCCGCAGTGTAGGGTTCCGTAGTTATATTATACGTTACAATCGCGGACTTGGTGGGATTTTGCACTTTTAACCTTTGCAAAAATGGATCACTGAATTGAGAAATGTATGATTTTATTCACATATCCATAATACAACCGTTTAACTGGCAAAGAGGAGGGGGGAAACTTCATTAGTAAAAATTAGCATTAAATCTTGATATGTCACAAACAAATCCCTGAATTGAAAAATACCTCAAAAATACAATAGAGAATAAACGAGTAAAAAATCTAATGTCGCTATTTTTGTGCATTATAAATGTTTCAAATGAAAGCAAATTTAATCTACGGAACACTACGCTGCGCGTGGCTTAGCACGCACTTGGTCGGTTTTAGGTAAAAATCGCAACGCCTTATATTAATTACGGATCGATTAGCCCTACATAATGCTATCAGTTTCATTAATTATTATTACACTTTTATAATGTGAAATTGGCTTAATGGTAAGCCAATTTTTCATTGAAGAAGTTTGGTTATTCATAACTGTACAAGGTCCACGCTGAGCATAATAAGTCTACTTAGATGGATGAACGAGGATTTCCAAATGAAAGTCAATAAATCCACAAAAATACTTTATTGTACCACTGTGGAGGTTTTACACTTAACCTAAGTGAACGGTGTCCGTCTACTTGAGTGGAATAAACCTGGAGCTGTGGGTGGCACCAATACCGGGCCGACCGTGCTTAACAGGCTTGTATGTGACGGAGAACTCACCAAGGTAGTGGCCTATCATCTCAGGCTTGATTTCAACCTGTAAAGAGATAACCCAGAATTAATATCAGATAGCTCATTGCCTTTCCAAATGATTATACAAGTTAGCCCGATTTCACCATAGATTGTATCATCACTTACTATCAGGTGAGATTGTGGTCAGGGGCTAACTTGTAAAGATTAAAATTAAATATCTTTAGCACAGTTGGTAGTTTCATGGTTATAAGCAGTGACATGCACAAGAATATAACTAGGGCAGGCTAACTATGCCATACAAATCATACTAAATTAAAAATTCTTTCCCAAAATATAATTTGTAATGGGTCCTAAGGGTAGGCATTACATTTATGTATCTATGAAGTGCACGCCACTGTTTATAGCAGCCCACATAATGGCTAAGTACTGTAAAGGCCAGGTCCAGCCAGCTCTACTCAATTTGAATTACGATAATTAAGTCATTGATTCAATCTAACAATGGGCTAACTTGTTAATCTAGTACCTATGTCTATTTTTAAATACAGCATTTATAAATTAAACTGCAATGATTTAATATTAGTTATTGAGGTCAACACTTAATGAAAACCACATTACAGAGCATGTTTCTTTATAGTTAACAAGTAAGGTATATTTTTAGCCCAGCTGGGATATGTGTTTGGTTATACTCCTATATGTTGCAATGTCAAGTTCAGCACATGCTATAATATTCTTGCAACTTATCAAGGTAACAACATTATTTTATCATAAAACCCATTACATACTTGTAGGGTAGGGGTAGTTGAAAGTTTATATCGAGTTTCACGTGGATGAAGTCACGGACATCCGCTAGTTTAAAATAAATAAGTTATAAAATTAAATGTGTTTCTACTTTCATTTCTAAATATTTTGTTGGTAAACAGTACTCATCAAGAAAGGCTGTAATATAAGATCCCTGTATCCCCTTTCCTATAAGTAGGCCTGGCCCTATAGTGAGCCCTTAAAATAGGTCCATAATAATCCCATCATCTTTATCAACCCACTACAGAACATACAGTTTTGCAATCTGGTGGTTTGGATAAAAGGTACCAAATGCTCTTTGCTGTACTCTTTTTCTGTACTTTTTTTTTCTTTTAGGCAAATTTTCAGGACAATGGGCAGCCTTAAAGCATACAAACAACATAACACATTTATAATATCACTAAGCATGCCTGTTACCTAAACCAACATAAACTACATGCCAAAACAGTGAATTTAAAATTAAGCTGACCTCTAACTAAGAAAACTAAAGTAAAAAAAGAATTGTACACGAACACACACACACGCACACAAGTCTCCTCTTCAGATTGGGGTAGGCTATTAGTCAACCACACTGGCCCAATTCAGATTGGCAGACTTCACACACAGAGAATTAAGAAAACACTTAGGTATGCAGTATTCACAATGATTTCCCTTCACTGTTTAAAACACATGATATTTAATTTCTTAAAATGCACATAACAGTACAGTTGGAGGTGCATGCCTCGGACTGGATTCAAACCTATGCCCTACGAATCAAAAGCAGAGGTCATATCCACTGGGCTATTACGGCTCATCAGTCTCTCTCATTTGTGTAATGAAACCTCAGGGTAGGCAGTACAATTTAACATCTATAAACTGCTCTACTGGTGCCAGTGGTGATAGTTTATTGACAGTTACCTGGTTGAAAGTTTTTCCGTTGTAAATGCCGACAATTGAGCCAACCATCTCGGGTACAATGATCATGTTGCGCAAATGTGTCTTCACGATTTCTGGCTTCTCATTTGGAGGCGCCTCTTTCTTTGCCCGACGTAGTTTCTTCACTAACGCCATAGGCTTACGCTTCAGGCCTCGCGCGAATCGTCGGCGGGCACGCGCGTGCATCAACTCCATCAACTGTTCACTGAAAAGTGAAAATGAATTGTTTTGACCGAACATTTTTGGAGGTTATGTTTTTCATGTCAATAATAATCTAATGTGTAAATTAAGTTTACTTTGTCACTCACTTTGGCATATCAAGAAGCTGATCCAGGTCAACCCCTCGGAAGGTAAACTTCCTGAAGGTACGCTTCTTCTTCAGAGTTTCTTCGACCTGAAATACGTAAACATTTGTGGTCACTAACAAGAAATATCACTGACAAACATATCCGAATTCGACACATAGCAAATCACTAGTATTCACAGGACTTATATGAGCACGATTCATAAACTAAGACTGGATTTATCATATTAAAATTTTACACAAACCTCAGCCATGTTTTATTACGTTTGACAGAACTTAAAAGAAAGAAATGGCAGAATTCAACTTTGACAAGAAATTTTTTTGCTAGTGACAGTTGACAGTAATCTTTGACGAGTGTTGCCAGTATCTATTTTCGTACTTTCCCACAAATCGAAGTAAATTCCGCAAATTTAGAAAAGAAAACATTCCATTCCAATTCCCTACTTGGAAAAAAGTAACATTAATGTAATATAAGTTTGCCATAATAACTATTTATTTTAATATATCATTGACAATTTATTGATTTTATTGCTTAATGTAAAAATAAACCTTGAATCTTCGGCGCAAATCGATATCACTAATTATTTTTTTAGAATACTCCTTGAAGTACGACTGTGGTGCTTACAGAGAGAAAATTTTAAAAAGTCTAAAAACAATATTTACTATTCTCCCATACAAACGATTCGTAATAATACATGGCAATTTAAACTTGTACCTATACCATAATATGTTCCTTGATCCTGAACCATACTATACAGGAAAACAACAACAAAAACAAAAAAAGGCAAAACAGTTGATTGACTTTAGTGTAGGGATAGGGTACCTACTCCTACCTTTAACCTACCAGGGTAGGGTAGAAGTAGGTTAGGGTATGAGTAGGATAGAGGCAGGGTTGGGTAAGGGTAGCTTTGGTAAGTTGGGGTGGGGTAGGGTAGGGTAGGGTAGGTGTAGGGTAGGGTAGGGTAGGGTAGGGTAGGTGTAGGGTGGGAGTAGAATAGGATAGGGGAAGGGAATTAGTCAAAGCAAAGCATGACTGGGTGCTAGTCACTCAAAACTTGTGTAGAAACTGTAGAAAAGATTGTACTGCTTAGTCTAAATTTTCATAATCATTCCTACTTGTTATCCTGAACAGCACTTCTCAGGATTTTAAAGTCATATTTATCCATTTTATCTATACTTACAAAGTTGAATGACAATAATATAATGTTACTGTATGTTTGCTACATATGTATAGAATAGCTAGGTAATGAGATGAAATATTTTAGTATACAAGTACCATGAAGTTACCATCAGTGATAATCATGTCTGTAATGACATACATTGCCAGAACACCCCTGGTATTCTAAACATTGCACAGAGCCTTAAACATAGTATAGAACACCAGATTATACAGAATGCAAGAAACATTATACACTCAAAACAATTTATATTCCAATACTCTAATATAAAAGGGTAATAATTAATTAAAACAATAGAGCATCAGGTATTTAATAACTATATTTCTATGCAATAGAAAATCTTATCAAATAAATGATTTTAAACTTAATCTATAATATATTCATTTGTAGACTTTAACAACTTAGACAACCTTTTTCCAATTAATTTTGGATATGTTTTTGTTTTTAACAAAAATTCTTTCGACTGATGTGTAACTGCCCCATTATCTAGCTGAAATTTACATAGCATATGTAAAGGTTCAATCAATTGTTCTCTATAAACAGGATCACTCTCTAGTTGTGACAAAGCTTCTGCTGCCGTTTCTAACGTACTCAAACAACCTTCTGTTGGTTGAGTTCTTATTATATAATTACTTATACTTGTCGTAATGAGTTTCACTTGTTTTATTCTATGTAGAATAGGGCTTGAAGAGTATATTGCTTTAGCTTGTGGCCATGTTCCATCAATTAAAACCAGATTGTATGATGTAAAGTCATGTTCAAGCTCATTAATATCTACAGCTGTTTTGCTAGGGTATAATAGAATTGTGTTTGGTTGGTTTAACAGTTTTTCTAAGTTCTGGTGTCTAGAGGCAGGAAATCTTTTCCCTTTGAATATGTAACATTTATTTTCAGCTAGACCTAGTTGCAACATAGGCGCAGTGCGGAGACACCGTTTCTCTTCAGCTGGATGTTGTAATAGTATAATATTGCTTCTAGGATTCAGTCTCTGAGGTGGCAATGCTGAACACCAACAAACAACAGACGGTCTCCTGTAAAAAAAAATAGTAACAACTTAGAATATTGTATAATGAAAGATTATTAGTTTACACCCAATATTGGCTAATATCCTAAAGTTTAATTTTGAACAAGCATGTATGTTTAATATTGTACACATATCAATAAATAGACTCAATTAAAAAAAATTACACATTATACAGCCTATATATAGCTCATTGAGGAATTTCGTATTATTATTAAAGCTATATTCAATCAAATATGACTTGTAAGTATGTAAAAATAAGATTTATTTTGTGCGCTGGTTTTTGCTGCTTTTTTTTAGACCTCAGACTGATATTTGCCGATATAACTCTAAGCATAGAAATTATTCTCATTTACTAAACTTAAGTCTGCAAAAAGTGACAAACTTATTCATACTTGCACTTTTCACATAGGTCTCGTTTCACAGGTGGATCAGCTGGTATGTTGGACAAGTCTTCCCATGCGTCTATTTCCTCCATATCAATTACAGATTGTTGTATTAAATGTTCACAACTTGGTTTCCATTCGTGAACTGTTGTCAGCTGTATTATAGTATCGATCCTTTTGTTTATTGCTTCATTACACACTTAACTCGCTATATTCACGTATTTGGTAGACATTACAATGATCTAAAGTACTCACATACTCAATAACTTAATATAGTTTTTCCTAATATTATAATTTCTAACAACAAATTAAATAAATAGTAAAATGCTCGGCAAAAAAAAGAAAATTTATATTTTTTGTTAGTTAAATTAAAAAAAATCAATCATCAGAAACCATAGTCCATAGATCTAATAGAGTCACAGATCACTATAGACTAGAAAATAGAGTTAAAGAGTTACAGAGACACAGATTAAGAGATTTCACAACAGAGTCACAGCCACAGATTATTATGAATCGATTCACATTTCACAGATTGGGTCACGGCCTCAGATCGGTTACCCTTGGACTTGTAGCGCATTCAAATGCGCCAACCAATTTTTTGAGGGGGACGAGGAAACTTTTGTCCTAATACTTAATAAACAAAAGTCAGAATTAAATCAAAAACACACAGAAACAACTATTAAAATTAAAAATTGAAAAATAAGAATCCAAAATTAATACCTATACTATTTTCAATTAAAATTTTTAGCTCAATACTGTACTATTTTATTTTACGTTCGGAACCTAGTGCACGTTCAGCCAGTTTTTAATGAATATGTTGTCGGGGGATATTTGAGCGAAAATTGTTATATGTTTGTTCTCTGAGTTACTGTGTTCTAGAAAGCCGCAATTTTACGAACGTCCGATACACTAGCGTCGGCGAACATGCCCTACGCACAACAATATCTTGGCTTTTCTCTGAGGGTACTTGAAGGATACTTTAAGGGTACTGTAACTCTGAGGGTATATAAAGGATTTTTTTTGCATAATTAATCCATAACTATGAAGTATAAAACTTATACAATAAGCTTTAAATAGTGTTATTTTAACATCCTCAGAGCACTGAGCAAATCTACAAGCGAGAATTTGCAGCGCATTGCCAGTGATCTCCGCTCCCGTTCAATATCTAAATCGCCGCTCAATGATCCGGATAATAAGATATCTAAACTGCTCGACAACCGGAATTTTAACATTACACACAATTGTATTTAAATCGTAATACAGACACGTGTAATTTTAACTCAATGAAACATCGATTTTATAAAAGCAGTTTGTTTATCACGTTAGTCATATTATTATAGTTTTAACAGAAGAGGTAACGTCTACCATAAATTACCTTAGGCAGGTCCTAAGGTAATTTGTATGAGGTCACGGCTTAGGCACAGACTCACAAAAAATACATTTAATTTCTGCCACTGTCAGCTTGACATTGGTATCCATAGACAACTACATTCGCTGTTGTTTTTTTTAAAGGAACATATTTACTCAGGAGGTTGTGGATCTAGTATCATAAATTTAAAGGCCCTTTTGTATTTTTTGTTCAGCTTTAGGAATCTATACCAATGTTATAAAGCTGAAGAGTTTGTTTGTTTGTTTGATTGATTGAACGCGCTAATCTCAGGAACTGCTGGTCCTATTTGAAAATTTCTTTCAGTGTTAGATAGCCCATTTATCGAGGAAGGCTATAGGCTACATATTATTCCCGAATTCCTTCGGGAACGGGAACCACGCGGGTGAAACCGCGCGGCGTCAGCTAGTTATGAATGTAATACTCAACTTGAACCGACTCGTAAATCTATGCTTGTCCGGTTCTTCGACATAATATGTTCCTGATCTCTGTTCTACGAGATGTACGCTTTGTATTTGTATGCGCTTTTTCATAAATATCAGCCAAGCTATCACAGTTTTTCTTCGGATTAAAACATTTTTTGTGCATGCATTGCCTAAATTGCCGTTATTCCTAAAATATCTATCTCATTTCATTTATTTTTAATATTTATATTCTTTGTTGTAAATCTTCGACCATTTAATATTAAACCTATTCTAAATAGTCAAATCAAAGGATTCAATTGAATGTTATACGGGTTCAAATGTTTAAAACAAGGGCAGGAACACCACAGAGGAACACCGATTCACCATTTCACCCTTAGACCATTAATAACTTAATAGTTATTAATGGTCTAAGATTTCACCCGAAAAATTGTCTATGGTCAAATTAAAAAAGTTTTTATAACTACAATTATTTAATTATTTGTCGATTTCAAATCGTAATTACAAATGTTAAATTATAAATGACTTTAAAAACATTCTAAAGCTGTTTTTTAATGGCATTATTCATGTAATTTAATACTACTAATAGTAAAGAAAGTATAAAATCCGACGCCATTTTGTGCGGTGCGCCGCAATTTGTATCCCCATTATTATGATTTCAGTCTCTTTCCTGTCTAAGCGGCTTTCATAAGTGAGAAGGAGTAAGCTACACAATTCACTGGCTTTCTCCCTCTTGAATGTACTTACATACATTTTTATGCGAAACATTTGTAAATTGTAAACATGGTGGCCAAGCAATGTAAAGAAGTGCTTTGTTGAAATATTACTAATTTCGTTTATTTTTGCGACTATAACATAGTGGTTAGTGTATATTTTATTATAACATAACAAAGTTTATAACCTACCGATGTATCTTAGATTATATTTCAAGAATAATGTAAACGTATGCATTTATTTGGCGCCAACGTCGTAAAAAACCGTTAAACCCCGTATATTCTATTCTATTGCGTCAAACTAAAGTATGATAATAAATGTGTCGTTAAAATGGATTTCCTTTGATGCAGAATCTAACCGAGTTTTTAGTTACATGCTGAAGTAAAACTGGTCCAACGGGTGTCGTCAGATCTGTCATTCCGACAAATTAGTTTTGGTGTTGAGGAGAAAACGAAACTGTTCTGGAAATCAGTGCACTAATCCAACGAATAGTTTCGCAATTGTGATTTTGGATCGTTGTTTTCAGATTACCACAATGTTTACGTATCACCCGTGAATGAAATGAAGAGTTTCGTAGTTTCTCATTTTGGAATATCTTGACCAACCTTGAAGTAAGTACCACAATCGTCTAGCGTCATTATATATAAACTCGGCTATTTAACAAGATCAAATCTTATTGTGCCTTTAAAAATTCTGAATTTGTGCAGAATGTAAGTCATGAACCATAAAGGCTTTGTAAACAAATTCAAATCATACAACTTTGCATGCAAAGAACCAAATATATTATGCAAGTACATGATCATAGAATGATCTTAAAGATTTCTTTTCTACTAGATACTTAGATAGATATACATTCACATACATTTTGTGTTAACTAGCATGTTATGTAGATTTTTGGGTTAATTTGTTTTGAACTGTTAGTTCATATGTAAAATATAGTGTAAAGTAAAATATCTTGTAAAGTTTAGCAAATAAACATCAATTGAAACTTATGGATATAATATTTTATATAAAAGTTATATAATATAATATTTTATATGTAGAAAAACTAAAACTTAACAAAGTTAACACATAATAAAATTCGTGATCAATCTTTCTTGATTACTGAGTATGTTAAGTATAATAAACCGGAGGCTTCTATTTCTTACAGCCTAAGCTAAGAATAGAAGATAACTTTTCTTATAATAATAATAATAATCTTATTTAATAATGCTATAGTGTGTTAATGACAAAATTTTACTCTATTAAATTCATTATTCACTTTCAGCACATTCTGTGGAGTGTAAAACATATAAATTACTAATTATATTTACAATGTTGCATTGATTGATTAGTGACTGTTAATTTTAATATTGTACACAACTCCCTGAGGATAGTAATGTAAAGTACATTAACTTAGTTTGGTATTTAGTAAAATGACAATATAACTTAGACCAAAACACTAATGGACAACATCACAAATGGACCAATATCACAAAATTCGTAATTTTTTGAGGAAGCAAGGTAAACTCACACATGAAAAATATTTAACACCAATAAATACCTATATTGTGTTCTTACACTACACACAACTATAAATGTGGTTAGCAATACACAATTGTTTGATTTTTACACAGCCTAACAAATACATGGTTTAAACTATTTACACAGAATATTCAATTACTTGCTTGATGTTTTGCAAGAAGTTTAATATAATTAACTTAGAAATACTTACAAATTAAACACAACTCTATCTTATAGTAAACTAGAAGTTGTTGACCATTTTTAATTGCACTACACTAATTGGCATTTTGAGGAAGTTCTTTACACTAAAACTATTACAATGTAACATTGATACAATGAAACATCGATTCTACAGCTAAAGTTTTTATTAACACGTTAGATTGTTGATTCCTTAACTTTGAGCAAGATAACCATTCCAACTGTATTAATGTCAATGATATTTGTTTATCTTTTCTTGATCATGAAACTTCATATAATATGTTCAATTCAATTCAATTTTTGATTTTATGGCTTGCCATATAATATGTTGTCAACTGTACACAAATGACAGGTCAATGACACCCAGAAATGTGTAGAGAGCGACAATAATGCTTGTCTGCTCTTTAATTTTGAATGTAACATAATTAATGTAAAAATGAAGTAGGTTCCTTTCACATGTTCTTATTATTTATTTTTACTGCCAAATGATGGTGATAATATTTATTACTAGGTAATTTCAAATAGGAGCTATCTAATCATGTCTAAGAAGAATCTTGCAGTAAAATTAGTTAGACATGCAGAAAAACCTTATTTTTTATGATTTCCATTCTTGCTATGTTCCTATTTTTTAACCGACTTCTTATTCATTTATGCTTCTGTATTAGCATAAAAATGAAGAATTGATATTCAACTAAATTGATTTCTTTTGTTACAGAAATGGGCACAGAGGTGCCAAAAACGCAAGATTCAAGTGGTGATTCAGACTCCAACAGTGAATCTGAGGTTAGTATCACAATTATAATCATTTATTAAGGTTTTTTATGAATTACAGTACTAATGGACCCAGTCAAGCTTTGCTTTAACAGTTGCACAAACAAACAAACTGAACTAGGAAGCTATTGGCGACAAACAGGTGACAAACCTGTCAATCACTTTTTTTAATACATTCTCTACAGATGTCTTAAAACTTTTGTTAGGAACTTTTTAATGTATATATGTGTAAAAGAATATTGGTCATAATTAAAAAATATGGCAAATATTCTTTTAAAAACAAAAAAAAATTGTGCCTACAAAATCACTGCAAAGCGTGATCCGAATTTAGCTATTCCTCTGTGTGCATACATGCACAATTTTGTGTTTACCATACTGTATATATTTATGTATTAACTGTATTTAATTTGCTTTTTACAGAATAGCAGTTCAAGTGATACCTCGGGTAGTGATTGGGAATGCTCCGGCAGTAAGCAAAGTGCACGGAAGCCGCACTTCTCTGTCACCTCTTGTGACACAGGCTTGAAGCTCAAAATAGCCGCGATTCCGCGGAAGGTGACGCCCACAAAGTCCACCAAACCCTCGGTTAAAAAGAAAATCAGTGAAACAACATCCAAAACAGCGAAGGATATCAAAAAGAAGTTGTCGGAGAGCAGTTCCAGTTCGGATTCGTGCAGCAAATGTTCCTCAGATTCTTCAAGCGAAGATGATCTTCCGCTGAAGACGGTGAAGAAGAACTTGCCAGTGAAATGTTCTCCACAAAAGAGTGCATTGAAATCGAGGAACACTATTAAGAGTGATAGTGATGAAGAACTTTGTAAAGCTAAAGAAAATCTGAAGTGCAAGGAGAAGCCGTGCACTTCGAAGACTGTTGCCGTAAAGAAGACCAAATGTGATGAATCCAGCAATGACTCCAATGGGAAGAGGGCATCCACAAGGCAGCGTTCAAAGGTAAGTGCAATTTTTATATGGAATCTCGTAATACCCTTATAATTATAATTATTATTATTAGATTACTAGCTGTATCCTGTGGTTACACTTGCATAAATTCCATTTCCATAGTAATTTCAAGGTAAAACATATTATCCTGACTAATAAACCACCACTGGAAAATTCATCCAGATCCATTTAACCATCGTGATTTAGTATTTAACAGACATTCATCCATCCCAACTTCTCAATATTAGTTTCCATTAGGGTTGCCAACCGTAATATAATATATAGTATTGTACTATATATTGGGTCATTTTAATAAATAAATAAATATACTTAAACAATACACATCACTATCTAGCCCCAAAGTAAGCATACAGAATAGCTTGTGTTATGGGTACTAAGATAGTTGATATTATAATTTTCATATACATTTATATACTACATATAAATACTTTGTATAAATACACACAGACCCATGGAAAACACCCATGCTCATCACACAAATATTTTCCAGTTGTGGGAATCGAACCCACGACCGTGGATGCAGAAAGCAGGGTCACTACCCACTGCGCCACGCGGCCGACAAATATATTATACTGTTGAAGAAATAAGTAGTACGCAAATATACTATATTTACAACACTGATCTAACAAACAATTAAAATTTCCCTTTTTAAATCTTTGTGAACATTAGTTTTCGACAGATGCAATAGCTAACCTATCCAAACTTGTCTATCTTGCTGAGTTCCAAACAGTGAACAAACAAGTTAGAAAAAAAAATAACATTTAGTTTTCAAAAATTTAAAAATTTGATGTGAAAAAGCATATGACACTCTTATTTTTAACAAATAAATCTTGAAAAATGCAACAAGAGTAAATAAATATTGTTTTTTATTAAAATAAATGTTGATTTTTTGCTTATTCCATAAAATACTATATTATATTTTGAAAAATACTATATTTTTCTGAAAAAATGTTGGCAACCCTAGTTTCCATCCCTATGTCATTGATATCCATAGAACTTGTACGAAGTAATTTGCTTCTTTGTTTATTATACTCATAGCTAGGGTATGGAACTCTCTCTCGAAGTAAGTGTTTTCTAATTTCTTGCAACCTGAAAGTCTTTAAGAAGAGAGTGAATAGGCATCTTATAGGCAAGCGTGATCCACCTTAGGCCACATCTACACTTACCATCAGGTGAGATTGTGGTCAAGCACGAACTTATTCCATATTAAAAAACAATCTAGAAATGGGAAAGGGGAAATTAACGGTAAGCTCAATTATTGCTTTTGATCAAAAATTTTTATATAAATAATTTAAGTCATTTTAATATCTGACTCTTATTATTTCGACTGGTAGAATAATAAAAATATATTATGGAGTTTTGTCTTATGGTTCAGTTTTATAGGAAGTCTGAAATTGAAGATTATTATGTTTAAAGTTTTTACTATTTGCTGTTTAATTACCACTACTGCCATCTATCGCTGTAAGTACGAAACATTGTATCAAGTGCAATTTTTCCCTGCAAGTAATAAATGTAATAATGCCACAGAACTTCCCCATCAGTTGAGAATAGCACAATAGGGTAGTTGACTCCCATCAAATTTAATATAAACAATATTAATTTCGTATAGTACATGGAATAAGGGTCGGAAATATATCGATATTAATAAAAGGTAAGGATTCCATAGAAAACTCAATTTAAAAATTACATTTTTTTTTCGATTTTTTGTCTGTATGTCTGTGTCGTGTTTTTTTGTTATTCGGGCATCACGCTGAAACTACTGAATTAATTCAAATGAAACTTGGCACGGTTTAGGACCATAATACGGTCTTTAAATGTGAACGTCAATGTCATCGGCTATGTTTAACAGTAAATTTATTATATTTATTGTCTTTGTCAAACTGACAGATTTGACTAGACAAAATGTGTCAAATTGATGTCAAATGCCTAGCCGGGATAGCCCAGTGGATATGACCTCTGCCTCCGATTCCGCAGGGTGTGGGTTCATATCCGGTGCGGGACATGCACCTCCAACTTTTCAATTGTGTGCATTTCAAGAAATTATGTGTCTCAAACCAGAGAATTTTCTCAATTCTCTGCGTGTGTGAAGTCTGCGAATTCGCATGGCAGGGCCCGCGTGGTGGACTATTATCCTAACCCCTCTCAGTCTGAGATAAGACTCGAGCTCAGCAGTGAGCCGAATATGGGTTTATATTGATGATGAATGACAAATCTCAAAAATTGTGTGTTTAACACTAAATAATGCATTGAATTTGATGTCAAACGGATCCGGTGAAGTTGCGTAAATGCACATTTACCAAATAATTTAGCTGATAGACAACGTGGATTTTTCTGAAAGTTAGCCTCATGTTATATCCATAAATGTTGATTTTTTTGGCCAATTTTCAGCTTTGTATCGTTTGAATTTTTTGGGAAGTTTGTATAGTCTACATACAAACTCTTCCCATTTAGTTTCTATTTCAAAAAAAAAGGTTTCGCCATTTAATTAGTTATATTTACATGCGGCTTTGAGAGAATAGATTAAGCCAAGTTTGGAGAAGATTTTTTTCAATTACCGCCTGTGTTTCGTTGAACTCGAATGTAAGCAAAAAGTTATCCATATAAAAACTCGATTCCATAAATGTGTTTATATTAATAAAAGAACATTTTCTTTTGTTGGGTAATAAAAAGAGGATCTTAATTTGGGCAATGTCCTATATACAACTACGTATCTTGTTATATTACTCATTCTAACAACCAAAAGAGCCATCTGTAAGGAATCTTTCAAGTGAATATTTTACTTGTCTTACCCTTTTTAATATTCAATCCGGTTTACGTCGAGGGGGCCATGTGATGGGGTGTCTTTATGTCGGTAAAAGGTGCCCTATAATATGTCTTTGTTAGTTGTCATTTTATGTATATCGTTGAGCGAGCACTTATTCTTGTTTACCGCACCAAGTGACTCTGCTTATGAGATTATTTTATATTCATGAATGGCACCCTCGTAACATTTTTAAATCTTAGCTTATGACCGTATTTAATTTATGGACCGCATTTGGGGGCCCCAATAAAAAGTGTATCATAACAAAATGTTTTTTTTTTCTCACTTGCTCGTAAATAGCTTGTTTATTCAGTAAAAAAAACAGGCAATACCATCACACAATATTGAAAGGTATTTTAGTGATGTAACTACAAATTTCCGGTTTTCGGATTTTCCTATACTTGTTCTATAAGATATATCTCCTTGCCAAATTTTCTGATGGGATGATAAGAGAGTACCCTATAGGTACTTTACCTTTGCGAATCTATGGGAAATGTGATTTAAACAGCCATATCTTTTGATGGCGTAGGCTTAGACGTTTGAATTTTTACAGCTTTAGGGGCCACAGGTATTAATTAAATTTTATACCTCGCGTTTATAGTTTAGATGAAAACGCGTTCCTAAAAAAACATTACGTACAGACAGACGGATTACGAAACGACCATATAAGTTTTCCTTTTAATAGACAAAATATACATATTTTAGCTACCGTTGTTAGATTTTGTTTGCGAACTAGAAATTAGAACTGTATGCTAAACGCTAAATTCCTTTAATTGATAGTTGCCGCGAAGCGTCGATACATCATTAGTATGCAGAGAAAGCAAGCAAATAACTCCATTCGTTAAAAATGTGATCTATTTTCGTACCGTGCTGTGCTTATACAATACCGAATGTGTTAAACTTTATAATCCATACTTTATATTATAGTTTTTATAATCATATAAAACCTATAATATAAAGTACGTATAAGTGAGTTTGTTTGTTTGTTACGCTTTCACGCTTCTACTACTCAACCGATTATCGTGAAATTTTGCATACATGTTGTTATAGACCCTACGAGGCCTGCGATAACCAGACATACCTTATTTTATGAAGGCTGAAAGCTTATCAGCCCAGTGACATGTAAATCATAGATGCGAGAATGCCCTTCCTACGCTGAGGACTCAATTTTTTTCTTTTCTTTTCTCTCTCTCTCTCTTTTAATTGGTCTAGGTCTGGCTGGTGGGAGGATTCGGCCGTGGCTAGTTACCACCCTACCGGCAATGCAAACCCTTTAGGGGTGTGGATTGTCTTCCTACTCCTAACTAGTTAGCCCGCTACCATCTTAGATTACATAACCACTTACCATCAGGTGAGACTGTGGTCAAGAGCTAACTTGTAAAAAACAAAAAAAAGAACTCTGCATTAGAGAATGAATTTGCCATTGACAATTTGTTTACATACCCTTGTTAAAAACCCTATGCACGCCAAAGCTCATGCTCCCACCATAAGTAAGTAGCCAATTAAGTTTGAAGTTGGCTTTGGAAGAAAGCGGGTTTCGAGGGTCGAGTTCCTCAACCGACCAAATGTACAGCGTATTTTTTTTTTATATTTTGGAAAAACACTGTTAAAGATCAAACTTACAAAGAATAAACAAAGGCTCTTCAAACAAAGGGTTTGCATTGCATCAAAATCCAAGCTACTGTATGGAAAGAAAGAAAAACGCTTCTTTTAAAATTGTACCACAAATCACAATGCCTTAACGTGTAATATCAGATGACTCGACAACTTACCATGTCGAGAGCAAAGAATGTATGTATAATAATTGCGATATTGTTGAAGAAATTACAAAATGTCGTAAATACATATATGTTTACTTAAGTGTTAAAAAATCAAGTATATATTTTTGTATATACAATCATCATCATATCAGCCGATGGACGTCCACTGCAGGACATAGGCCTTTTGTAGGGACTTCCAAAGATCAACATTCCAACTTCCAACATATATACATATATTACTTAATAACTATTTTACGATGAGATCACCTATCGACTCTCGAAACACCAATTAATTTCGAACCAGTCTAGGTTAAACATTTTTTTATTAAATTAATAATCCGAATCTAACGATGTTGACATGATATGATTTATATCCACTATGATTACTTTTATCCGTCTTATGAATTGTTTTATTCATTATATTTTATTTATTATGTACATATATCTTCTGTACTTTTACATAATTATTCATTTCATAATCATTCACTAGCGACTTCGTCTGCGAAATAAATCGGTGTCAATTTACATTGTACACAAAAGCATTGTAAGAAAAAATAGCTATCATTAAAAGATAAACATTATATGCTATCACGGATTTTTTTGTAGAGATATAAAATAGTTGCATTATGCAATGTGTTGTTTTAACTCAAAGGGTTAAAGCAGCGTTTCCGATGAAAATCTCAGGCGGCTTGACTTTCTCCGACACTTCTAACAATTATTGTCATAATATCTTAATTGTTTTACATAAAACCTTTAGAATTGAGACGCTTAAAACCATTCTCAAAATTCAATCTTAAATCGCATGCAAATCCGTTCAGTAGTCTGAGTTTATTGCAAAGAGACCGACAGACAAACGTGGAGGAAGACTTTGTATTACAATATGTATATGTATAAATATAACACGCCCGCGAACTATAGAGAGTTTGTTAACACAATGGATATTCTAAAGAAACTTAATAGAAAACCGTGTATTAAAATCAATGTACTTATTAGCACCACCCACAAGTAACTGCGACTTGCGAGCTCGACTAGGTCATTCACATCGCGTCCGAATAAAATAGTTATTGTATTGCGCTGACGGATGGAGTCCGTCTAGATGGTCTAAGATCCGGCATTATAAATATGTACCCTCATCTGATATTTATTTGGGATAAAAAATAAACGTTAGAAAACTATTCTCATTGACACATTGCAAATAGGTTGCCTAAGTAAGAAATAGTATTAAATTATAAATTTAATTTTTTTATTAAAATTATTTAATATACTTCCCTGTTTGATAATTTAAAAAATCGTAGACTATTTAAAAGAACAGAATTGAAAACGTAAAGGTTCCTTTCACATTGCAAGTGTAGTGTTGCCAGACACTGAAGTAGTGTTATTTATATACCCTCATCAGTTATTTCGTCCTCTTATATCAAACAAGAGCTCATTTTATGCTTTACTAGCTGATGCCGCGCGGTTTCACCCGCGTGGTTCCCGTTCCTGTAGGAATACGGGGATAATATATAGCCTATAGCCTTCCTCGATAAATGGGCTATCTAACCCTGAAACAATTTTTCACATCGGACCAGAAGTTCCTTATATTAGCGCTATCAACCAAACAAACAAACTCTTCAGCTTTATAAATTAGTAAAGATTTAACTGTAGGTATCATGTTCATGGTTTTCTAGATTTTGCATGAAAATTGTGTCTAGCCACAGTTTAATTAGGCTACGTATTCGCAGTGTGTCACTGAATATTCTTACTTATTTCTTATCACTAATAAATAACAGATGAGGGTATATATTTCTAATATGGGATCTTAGACAATATTGCGCTGACGGATGGAGTCCGCCTAGAGATTTATTGTTTCGACTTTCTGAACACCGACTCGCTCCGCATTCAGTGTTTTAGTCAATTGAGGCATTCGTAATCGAGTGTCGACTTTCATAATGAATATTTCATACGCGACTTGCATTGCTAATGTGTATTTGTATGCGCCGTTTATATCTGGTTTCACAGGATCTTGGCGCGTTTTCAGTAGCAACCCGGATTTGTTAGTCTTTCTGTATGTTCGTCGAATTGCAGCCCAGACTTTGGGCCTGGTGCCTACCCGATGGTCTGGCCTCACCAACTAAACTATACTTCTAAAGCTGACTCGTAGCAAGTTCTTTTGCATGTCTCGCGATTCGAGTAGTAAATAGCAGTATTTGTTAGATTTTCTTTTTCGCTAATTTTTCTTATTGATCATTTTCTTTCACACGTGCAATAATGCTTACCTATCAAACACAACAACCAACGTAGCTCAACGAGTCGCGAAGCTGAAGAAGAAATGGGCGGGGCACAGTTCGAAGAGCCGATGGACGTTAGGGTCTCAAGGTGGTGGACTGACATCAAGCGAGTCGCAGGGATTCGCTGGATGCAGGCGGCTCAGGCTCAGGATCGTGATGTTTGGAAGTCTCATCGACTGAGATGATGATGATGATCAAACATAATTAGATTAAACATATAATCTCGTATAATACTCGTATTAAGTGCTCTAGTAGTCAGGGTTCTACAGTCCAGTGTGAGGAACCTACTCAAAATACGCACCTTCTCAAGGATTGTCTTCTGTATCTGACCCTTGATCTTAATAGTCCTGCGAAAGTTTATTAAAAAAATATCGGATCGTTATCGTTGACTCAACATTTAACAATTCATTTAGTGAATTGTGTTAATGAAAAATTGAGGTCGATTTTTTTTTGCTTTTGCGCTCCGAGTCGTAACATTTGGGAATGCTAGGTGAGAAAGGTGTGCAGTGTCGCTCGGGCGTGCGAGGGTGGTGCAGCGTTCAATTAGGGTGGTGGGTGCGCTCGCGTGCCGTGCACTTCCGCTGCGCCCCGGGGGCGCTGCGCTTTCCTCGCGGGGGAGGAAACTGCGCCCGGTCGTCACCCGCGCGCGAGGAATTAAAATTTTTCACGTAAACTGGTTTGATAGCGCGTACAGTGGCGGCGCTTGGCGCTACGGAGTGGGGGTCGCGAATACGCGTCGCGCCGGTCATTAGCTGGTTCGCGGCGAGGCGCGCGCGCGTCCCTACTCTGCGTGCGCGGTGCGGACTTGCGTGCGTGCGTGTTTGCCGCCACATGTAACCGATGTGATCGTGTCACTGTGATTTGTGATTCATTTGACAGTGTGTATAATTTTTTTTTCATAATGACAAATTGTGTAAATTAATTATTTTAAATATGAAAAAAAATCTACAGTGCTCGAATTTGTCTTGTGATATTTACTCGTAGCTAGTAAATAAAAATTGTAGCTGCAAAATTATGTTATAACTTTTGTTTATAGAATGGTTATAAAAAAATGTAGTGGCACTAAATTATAATGTAATTTGTAGGTGTATTGTTATCTGTTATCAGTGCTCATTAATTCGTATACACCGTCACTACCGAGTGAGCCGCGCGACAGTAATTTGGCGCAAAACAAACAGCGCGATAAGCGGAGAGTCGCCGGCCAGCGCCGAATTCGCCTTATCAGTCGCTCGGCGCAGCCCAAGGTCGCCTCTTATCAGCGCCGTTCGCGCGGATCCGATGGATTTGTTCTGTGATTGCGCGCATCGCCGCAAATTAGCCATTTCTCTAGAACTTTAACTTATAAGTGTTTGTTTTTTTACTATGCTAAATTTTGACGAAAATAATAGAAAAGTATTATTAATTTTGGTTTACTATTTTTTTTTTAATTTTATTTATTCCTGTATATATTATCCTAATTGGATGAAATGTACCTTACATATGTTTGGTCTAAATATATTTCATTCGCATTTTGGCAACCATCTACTTTTTGTAATGAGGTCGAGAATTTTATATTCTACACAATTTACTTACTTAGCTAAGAATAAAAAACACTTTTCTAATTAATGGATCTTTCATAATTCCAAACATATATTAATTTCAGTAGATGTAAATTTGTAATGTCATTTGTAGTATAACGCTATCTAGATTTGGTTTTATACAATCTATATTTAAATGAACGATAAAAAAAGATAAAGTGCTATTAAATTTTTCGACTATCTATATACGTTTATCCATGTAAGTACGTAACAAGCTATCTATATCCCAAGACAAATCGACGTGTAGATATGTGGGCACTTAATTAATTGTTTACAAACTGAAACTGATTTTAGCGTAGCCGCGCTATGTAGATCGCGACCTAGTTGCGTGCGATTGAGGATAAAACAATATAAATAGCTCGTCAACGCTCGGACGCGAGCACAGACTTGCTTGCAGTGTTTCGTGTACAAATAGTGTATGTGCGATAAGTGTGACTTGTGTGTCTGTGTGTGTGATGGTGGCATGATGCGTCACGCGGCCCCCTCCGCCACGTGGACGGCTCCTGGCGAGGTGTGGGAGTACGTCAGCCAGCTGGTCAGCTCCTACCACGACCAGCACGACTGCCATGCGCGGAACAACGCCACGCAAGTACGCATCGATAGGTCCACCGCACACGTACAATAATATTGCCAATAATGTAGGGTAATGAAAGCCACTTATGATCAAGTTTATTGACAAATTTTCATGATGTTTAATGTTATTTGGGCAGTAACAAAAATATCGAAACTCGCTAATCGCGTCAATCCGTATTCGGGTCACTGCTGAGCTCTGAGCTCGAGTTAGTCCAATAGTCCATCATGCTAGCCCAATACGGATTGACAGACTTAACACACGCAGAGAAATAAGAAAATTCTCTGGTGTGCCGGTTTCCTCACTATGTTTTTCCTTCACCGTTTGAGACACCAATAAACATCTAAATATATAAAAAACGAAAGGTGACTCATGACAAAATATCGAAAACCGCTTGACGTACAAAGGTGAAATTTGGGAGGGAGGTTGTTAGGTAGTAGACGTCCGCTAAGAACGGTTTTTGTGACAGGACCGGATTAAGGAGGTGTAAGGGCGGATGAGGTCGCGGGCGTCCGCTAGTATTTCGATATTTTTTTCACTGCCTACGTTCCTAAGCTTCCTGTAAACTTGATGGTAAAATTGATAGTGAGTGGCTGACGTAAGATGGCCTAATGTCGTACCTTCCAAGGTTGAAGACGTACCCCGGCAATATTTCACTCGTACTTATTGAAGAGATACGATTAAAAGTTTTCAGTTTTTTTCCGGTTTTTCTCAGTAGAACTTGCCTTTAAGAACTGATTTATACAAATGGTTAAACGCGACGTTTCAAAAGTGCTTGTATACATTTCTTTAGTAGGATGTCAGAAGAATGACAGAAGAAACTTCACTATATTGGCAATATTGTTGTGTGTGTGAGTTCATCTTAATTACAAGTGTATAGTAGGTACCTAATCTTAATTACAAAGTAATAGAAATGGCGTTTTCCATTACAAAATACAGATAGGTACAATATAGATCTACATACACATTTCGTTTTAAACGCGCCAGACTCACTAAAGATATCGAACGTAAGGTGCAATGTAGTTTAAAGTTACAATATAGTGAGTGTTTTTAATCCTCGAATTGCCGTTTATTTTGATTTTGTTTGAAACTACTCGTAAGTTCAGGCGTTAAAGTTTTTTTTTTTTTTTTTATTCTTGACAAGTTAGCCCTTGACTTCAATCTCACCTGATGGTAAGTGATGATCCAGTCTAAGATGGAAGCGGGCTAACTTGTTAGGAGGAGGATGAAAATCCACACTCCTTTGGTTTCTACACGACATCGCCATATACATAACATAGCTATTTCTATTACCTTGTAATTAATTTCTAACTACGCATTACACTGAATCTTACAGTTTCTTAATTGCACCCAGTGTATCGAGCACACAATATTAACACCATGTGACTCAGGTCAATTAGTGCCTCTTCATCGTTTAGATGTGGTCATATACGTATGTAGTACAGTCTGTAAAGTACTAAGATTGACTAAGAGTAATGTTCATACAAATTAGATTAATTAACAAGATTACATGCTTAGTACTAGACAATTTTAAAGGTCAATACAAAATACCTCATTCCATATAGAAGGAATATCGATAGCGGATTCTTTCCTCCAATTAAGTGAAAACCTTTTGCTGGGAATGGGAGCTCAATGGACGAGAATGGAATCCTAGACCTTTCAGATTTAACTCTGGCTATATGATAGAGCTATAGAGCCTTCTAACTTCTAATCTAACATTTGATTTATGGCCTATAAACGATTAGTACCTTTCGTTTCAAAACATTCCTTTTTTCTTATTTAGAAATTGGAATGTATCTCTTACTCTATTTCTTACTCTTTCTTATAGGATCTCTTTCTTATAGATTTTTCTATTAGGTATGTGCCTTCGTTACTTTGAAAGCTATTGGTGGATTTATTAAATTGTAATATTTCTTACCACTTATTAAAAATATAATTTAGTTGTTTGATAATCGCCAGTTTATCTCGCAAGCTACTGACCTAATTTACATCGACCACGCTGTTTGATTAGATATCTATCTATATGGACAATTTGAATTTTACAAGTCGTCTACCGCACTTAAATAATTCAGTATTATTGTCTACCATCACGAAAACCTAATGGGTGCCACTAAACTAATTGAAATCGATTAATTTTCTTGATTAGATGTCCGATAAGGGCGTTCTAAAAGGTTTTTTAATCTACCGTCGCTAAACCTCATAGAAGCCATTGCGTAGAAGGCTGAAGTGTATACGTAATTTGAAACCATCGGTTATGTAATAAAAAAATTACATTACCTTCCCTGTATTTTATAATAACCTCGGTAATGGCGTCTATCTCATTAGTTATGGCGACAATCCTATTACATAGATTTAATTTTGACGTCAGTTTGGACGGTACTAGATTAGAAAATGATGAATCGATTTCTAAGCCCACCTAGATTTTATCCTTCACACACCAAATTTTCAATGGTAACTAAGTTTTGAAATATAACGCACTATATAGAAGAAGATAGATATTATAAACTTCTAGCATAACAAAGATTTTATTTTAGGAACCCAGTTGAAATTATACTTACCGAAAGTTAAACATGCATCAGGCAGCAAAATCAGGTCAAGTTCAAGACTTAAATGTTGTCATTAAATCTACAAGATAAATTATTCCAAACACGACATGCTTGCAGTGTTCTGTAGAGGAGATCCACAGCGTTCTGGTTTTTCTGGGTGCAGTATTGGGTCACGGCCATGATTTAATCGTATTGTCACCATTCAAGTGTTCATGCATATGTTTTACAATGAGATGTAGCGACAAATTGAATTAGGTAATAAATAAAGGGTTACGAGATTTGACAAAACACGATCGATTCCATTCGAATACGAGCTCGCAAGAATTGAAATAAACATGAATTCAAATCAATCGTCAAAGAAGCCGTTGGAGTATTATTTCGCTTCTGTTCGTTGAACCTATTTATAAAAGCAAAGCAATAAAATGCCACGTAATAGACAGATCAAAACTTGCTTCATTTGACCATGAAATTGTGATCGAGAGCCGTGACCGCGTCGCGTGTTTAGACATGGTGTGTAGACATCCATATAAATGCTACATGAGCCTTATAAGATGTAATAAAAATTAAATAGTGTCAATCAAATCTTATCGACTTTATAATAAATGTCTTCGGAATCGGTTAATTTTATTTTTACGTCTTGTAAATAACGGTGGATTTAGTTTTTTCTTCAATTAAAAATTAAATTGTGTCAATGAAATCTTATCGGCTTTCTAATAATTATCAACCTTCTGAATCCTTATTTTTAGTTATGAAAATAATAGTTAAATTTGAGAGTTCTATTTTATCCACGTTTTGGACATTTTCAATTTGTACTTTTATAATCGTTTGTCCAAGGATTTAGGTACATATTTATCATCTTTTGCGTCACTGAATCGCATCGGCTAATCGCAATTATGTATGTGGGCGACTCTGTTTCGTTCGAGTCGTCCGAGTAATCGGCTTTAATGAATTTACCTTACAGTCAACCTCATGTTCGTCACATGATCAGCGTTTCGTTGCAGGCGAACGCATAATGTAAGCGATTATTCTGTTTATTGTGAACTAGCGGATGCCTGCGAATCCGTTCACGTTAAATTCTGTTTTTCATAAATACCGTACTAATCGTGGCTTATACGGGGGTTTAAAATAGCGTAATTTCTGCTCCAAGGTTTGTCAAAAACAAAACTTATCTAAAATTCTTCAGCAGATTAGTCGTGAAATAGTAACAGACAAACGGGCTTTCGTATTTTTAATATTACTCTTAGTATGGATTGTTTTGCTGTTCTATTTGATAAGGCTACGTGTTCTGTGAATCAGTTACCTCATGCCCAGTGTTTTATTGGCGCGTAACTTTGAATCCGGTTTCTGAAAAGTAATAATAGAGAAAAATTTGGGGCTATCAATTTAATTTTATTAAATAATCCGATGTCATTGATCGTTTCAAGGATATTTGGTTTTAACGGCTGTTTCATGCCGATCATACTTTGATTTTAAATAGAAATAAGTTGTTGTTACCATCGAAAATTCATATCTTTATTATCAGAATTACCTTCATTATCACAGATACTATGGTTTTTTTTTTTGTATTTTCGGCTGATGTTTTAACTTTTTTCAGATAGTTTTTTCACCACTAGTTCAAACAAAAAAAAAAAGAAATTATAATCGATCGAGGCGATTAGTAGTTTAAGATCTAACGAATAGAAACTCATTTTTATTATTTATACGATAAGATTGATTACGTTTTTTGTCGATAACATTGACATTGAATTCTGTACTTTATTATCGCTCTTAATCAAGTGTTACATTCTCAACATTTCATAAAGAAGCAACACGTTGTAAGTATGCTCGCTAATGAATGCATTAATAACGTTGTTTTCTACTGGACATTTGTCATTACCAGACCGGGTAATAGCAGTTTTTGCCGCATAAGTAGATCATTATAAAAGAAAATGGTGGAATGCCAGTTGTCGGCGGGACCTAAGTCTTGCTACTGATTGATGTGCGTCGCCGTTAAAGCCCTGTAGATGTTATCTTACCTATCTAATAGCTTTAACGAGATTACGGTACCCTTCCAGTACAATTTACATTTCTTCCTGATCGTTATCAAATCGATCGGCCTTATCGATGTTTACTTCAATGGCCGTGGAAGCGTGATCGTAAACATTTCCGCCAATAATAATACCCAGTTCAATTTGCATTGTTTTATTATACTCTATTGCAGCTATTGCTCGCGACTTTAATGACCGATTATGCAATACGTTTGTACTGAACGAGTACATCTAAAGATGGCGATGATTCAATGCTGTGTGCGACCGATAAACACATCATTTAAATATGTATATATTTTTTTTTATTATCTCGCTCTTTTGTGTTACATGTGTTAGACGTTGTTGGAATTTTGTTTTGTTAATGTTTGATTTCTAATTTACTTTAAATACTTGTTTGCCACTAATCTTTTGTCAATCTCTTGATACTTGGAAGTACGGGTTTGGTAAATCAATTTGCTTTTATACATTATTTTAATTTATCCTTGTGTGATTTAGTATCTTTAATTTTAATTTCAAAGTGAATTATTTCATTCAACAAAAGTTAAAAAATGCTGACTTTAATAAAGGAATTTTCTTTAGTACTGTTTCGGTAGAGTGCATTTAGGTAATATCTCTATCTGGACTGAATTTTAAAATTGATTTATATCACGACATTGTTACCGTGGAATTACTACCTTCTCCCGTTTTATTGATATAACGGATAGGATGACTATAATTGAATGAAGAAACCATTACCTATTTTTGCGTAATAAACAAAATAGGTTTGGTATACTCAGTAAATATATTACCATTCATAGTTAATCCCGATTAGATAATGGATATGAATGTGATTATTTGATAGGGGACGAATTGATTTTTGTATGAATACGTAATAAAAGAACGAAAATATATTAGTTAATAGGAGGAGATAGGTAAACATGATAAATATTATTACCACTCATAAATAGTTTATATTGATAAGATAATGGTAATAAATGTAAATATTTGGGAAGGGACAAGTTGATTTTTGTTATGCATTTGAACATGAAATTCAAATTTATCTATACTAATATTATAAAGCTGAAGAGTTTGTTTGTTTGAACGCGCTAATCTCAGAAACTACTGGTCGGATTAGAAAAATTCTTTCAGTGTTAGAGAGCCTATTATCGAAGAAGGCTATAGGCTATATATTATCCCATTATTCCTACGGGAACGGGAATCACGCGGGTGAAACTGCGCGGCATCAGCTATTTTATTATAAAGTTGGACTATTCATAGAGACTACCTCCAGTTTGGAAGGCAGGTGTAGGTGCTTCTGAGAAGAGCCAGCAAGAAATTCAACTTTTAAAATAATATTTTTTGCAATATTTATAATAATTATTGTCTGTTCTATAGAATTGTTTTCAAATATCAAAAGGCACTTCTCTATTTGTTGCCTGAACTTGATAACGTGCAAAATTATGTCACGTCTCGCACGAAGGGTTCTGTATTTGTTATTATAGCGGCAACAGAAATACATCTTCTGTGGGTTTTTTAGACAGACTGACGGAATTTTAAATGTCTATCACGGTTCATATGATACGACCTGGTAATAGACGGACAGATGGACAAGCAGAGTAGGGCTCCGTTTTAGCCTTTGGGTACGGTATCCTAAAAAAATATCTTCACTGATATTGTCAAGTTTGTGGTATTGTAGGGGGTAATCTATGGATCTACTGAACCGATTTTTAAAATTCTTGTACCGATAGAAAGCTTCGGTATTTGTGAGCGTCATAGGCTATATTTTATACTCGTAGTCTAACGGAAAAGGGAACTACACGGGTGAAACCGCGAGGCGTCGGCTAGCGATAAAGCCGTTGCGCCGGTGCGGTGGGTTGCAGTTTTGAGGTATTTGACGAGTGTTGAATTTGCAGACGCGCAAATGACGGCGGCGGGAGGAAGGTAACGCAAACCGGTCGGACACCTTGGCCGCCGCCGGTTTTTGGTGACATCCGCAAAAAGTGCACGCCCGATCACATGAGCGCAATCATTCGGCGTAATCTTCATCATCATACACATCATACATTGGCATTCGGTTTTATTTGTTAAAGAAATGTATAAAATAACAATTCTGTTATATTAAAGAAAGAGGCTTTCTCTTATGTACTTGGCCGTAATTAACATCAAATGAATAACAACCGCATTTTTGCGTATTTTTAAATTTGACGAAAATCACAAGTCAAAAAATAAATTTATAAATATATTTATATTTATATGTTAGCAATAAATTTACAGTGAATACGAAATCACGTGACTTACTCGTAAGAAACTCTAACAATAACTAGTTGGTAAATCTCGTGTATTATCTCAAAAGGTTACTCAAAGTCTGGCCCTGTAGTAAGCCGTTACATAAGTTTATAAATATGTTGATGGTGTTTATGATAGATACTTGTGTGTTAGTACGAAGAGAATAAGAAATTGAAGGAAATGTTCCAACCTTCATCATAAAAATAACACATGATTTTCAAAATCCACAACCGATTGTGCTGTTTATTAATTTGGTGGCTTTCAAAACATGAGAGCAACCGAGATTATTTAAAGTTTATCCGTAACGTAAGAGTAAGTTAGCGTAGCTGCTACGTTTCCTACGTTCAGTTGGTTTGATTTTTTGAAAGTCAATAGATTTCGCGAAAAACCCAATAGGTGCGTGACCGCGTGGCATATAAGCAAAAAAGTGCTGCCAAGTGCCAACTATAATGTTTTACACGTTTTTATAATCCGATTGTAGTGTTCGTAATCCGTTGAGTATGTAGTCGAATAATTTTCATAAAGTTATTGTTTACAAAAATTTTATTCAAATTTAGTTATGCATTACCACAGAATAAAGAATAATCCAGAGTCTTTACAATCGTGCTGAAGCCGATGAAACCCGAAAAAAAACAAACGTCACGCGTCTCCTTGACATCCGCATATACAAACTTTTTTCATAATTTGTATTTAAAATGTGAACACTAACAACTATTATGTAAATTAATATAGTAATCAATAATTATATCAATAAATAAATACACGCATCTTATTTCTTTAGATTTTGTTAACAGTTTTTGAAACATTTAAAAACACAAGACGCCATTTTTCTTGAATAATATTAAAAATTACTGATACGCTTCGTGTCGTACTGATTCGAGAATGTATTAGATTTTGAATTTAGTATTTGAAACGGCTACGACACCGTCGTGTTCCGTGCACTCTATTAATCTGTGTGCATTGTCATTATCTTGTACAAAAATGTACGATGACTGGTAGGTAACGTGTAAAAAAAAAATCTTTCCGTTTGGATAGCTGAACTTATCTAATTCGGTTAAGAACTGACGATTTTTGGAGACAATCATAGTGAGTCACATCATGCTCCAAACAATTAGGTGAAAGCCGTCGATCGCCTTTCAGATATTATTTATCATAGATCGATACTTAAGTCGATCATTATCCCCGACGCTTTGATTCCCTACCCGGCTTCTTGCTTCGTAAACCGGTTGCGTGTGTACTTACATAGACGATTATAGACTCTTATCCTGTGAATGTGGACGATCACATCGCATTCCCATTTGCCGATGGGCTGATAATAATGATTCCATTAAAATAACTAACACAATGTTTTACTGTCGGCGCTGTATAACGACATAAAGTGCGCCATAAAGTAGTTTTTTTTTTAAATTTAATTTAATGATTTTGTCGTTGCTAATATTCGCCAATATATTATGTCACTACATACTTGCGTCTTCGTAATCGAAACTGACCTTTAAGTATTATGTGATATTATTTTAGAGATGCAAGATGTGTGATGAGAAGATGACCTTCCCTTTGAAACTTGATGTCTGTCTGTGTGACTGTAGGGTTGACAAAATTTTAATAAATAAGATAATGTTGCGTCCTGTTAGTCAAGTGGCTCACGGCATTTTTTTTTGGTAACTTAAAAATACTTAAACTTGACTTATTTTCGTAAAAATACTTGTAACGCTGTTTTCATTTTCTACAATCTGAATTCATATTATCACAAACGTCCAATAGCAAATATGCCTTACAAACACATGCTTTAAAAAGGTTTGGCAAGATTACCATAATGATGATGACAAAATAACACTAAGTTTTTTTTTTAAATTTTTGTTTTCTTGCCATATTTTTGGAGTAAAGTTTCGGCTCTAGATAACCTTAATGTAAAAACTAAATACAAATAATGAAATTTTCTAAATTGGCTTTAGCAGTAGTTAGTTTATCCAATGCCACGAGATTTTACGTTCCAATACGATTCCGCGAAGACAAGTGTCGTTTCGAAATCGTTGTAATAAAAGGAGCATATAGGTACATATCATAATCGGTAAGTACTTTTTGGTGAACGTATGAAAATATTCGTAAATGAAAGATGCGTAAGGCGAGACAGGTTAAATGTTGCGCGGGAATGCAGTTGGATTTGTGTGAGCGAATGCGTTCGACACGTTGCGAGGACGTACTTGGGTACAGCAATTAAATGCGCCTTTAACGCATCTTGTTCATATTGCTATCAATCCCTTTTGTGAATTATTCGCCGTCTTTCATATGGTAATGTTATTGCAGCACTCTTGTGGCCGAACTTTCGTGCGAGACTTGTTCCACTTGATTGGTGTCTTCGTCTTAGGATGGTATCATGAGAGCTGTACTCATAAGAAAAATTATCGTATAACAAACAATAATACAACTTTACTTTAAAAAATATTTTGATGAATTTTGATTTATTTCACTAGTTTATAACTATTTTGATCTCTTTATTTTCTTCACTATTATATGTAGTACCTATCAGGAATCATAAAATCAAACTTAAAGATTGTTTCAAGCCCTTGCCTGCTTCCGAAGCCTTAAAGCATCCATGTTGTGTTATCCAAATATTTTAATACACTTCTTACTATTTATTTCTTTATTATCTTATTATTTAGTTAGTTAGTCACACTAAACTAGGTCCAGTGGGCTAACTCACTAACTTTGACATATGTTAGTTGGCATATACGAAATCGAGATTCTATGTAACAAATGTCATCCGATACCTACTATACGATATCGAGGAAGGGTTGTCAACCATTCCATACAGTAGGTAGATAACATTTCTTAGTTGATTTGATGTTTATTTGAATAGGTTGTTTTTGATGTTTATTTGAAGACCTAATTAGTAAAAAGGCCTGCTATTGTTATCTGTCCTTCAGTAACACTCTACCCACAAAATTCAAAATACGAATTAGGGTCTTACCATTTATATAATTTTCAAATGTCTCTAGTTCGTTTTTGAAACTCATTTACAATAGGTATAAAATGGATGTAGATTGATTGACTGTGTTTTCAATAGGAGCCAAATCGCTAGTCAATATTTTATATTTATTGTAAATAATAAAAGCTTGTGTAATTAATAAACGATTTGAATCCTCCTCCTCATGTGCCAATTAAATATTTATGAGGGTATTCTACCGTGTTCAGCGATGTTTCAGAGTTTTATTGGTTCTCGTTTTATGGGAATGCCTTTCCGACTCATTGGGCATCTTCGGCCCACGATTCTTACGTAATTGTTGAACATTTAAAAAAAAATACACGCTTTGTTTATGTTCTTGAAGGAAATGTCATCTAAGGTGTCTCAAATTTATATCTCGGCATGTAAACTTTATGGTGAGCGTGGGTTGATAATTTGTTATGGCCTCTGTGATTTATCTTTTGTAAGTGTTAAGTTGTTATATGAATTTAAGTGGTGGAGTTGATAATGTTGGTATTATTGCGTATTAGCGGCGCGTCGAGTGCGCGCGGGGAATCGGGATAAGCCGGTCCAACGGCCATCTTGGCTTTGCGTCCTTTAATAAAGCCCCCTGTGACAACTGCACGCCTGGGTAGGGTTGCTACTTGCTGCTTGCTGCCAATGTATCGGTGTTAGCTGCTACCTGTTTGTATTGATGCAATTGTGTATATATTACCCTTTATCTAACTGCGTCGTTGGCACTTTTAGTAGCGTCTTGAGGTTTTTCCCACGGATTTGTTTGACGGTACTTGTTGAATTGAATAGCTTTCATTCATTTTTGAGTTTGTTTATCTGCTATATCTGAAATATGATTGTTTATTTTTAATATTAAAATGACTCCAGTTCATGTTATTAATTTTCATGAAAAAGATTTTTAGGTTCCAATTTCTGTAGATAAATATTTTACTTGACCTAAAATTTAGGTTTTATTTAGTGCGACTTTCTTTTATCTTCCATTTTGTTTTTTTATCTGAAAATATATTTTTTTATTTTTATTTTATTTATTTTTATAAGGCTCAGTTAACAAGCAATATTTTAACGTCAGGTTACGTTATGATAATTAAAGTTACGAGGGTTCCAAACGTCGCCTTGGTAAGAGCGCCCACAAGAAAATCAGCCAAGGTTTTATTCCTCTTAATATCTTTTATATACATTGTAAACATTGCCAACCCTTTGACGAGCTAGCCAAGAATTCCAGACACTAAAATATTAAACAGCCCTAGCTCCCGATCGGGTAATGCAAAACGAGGCTCGGGAATAAATCGTTTACATGGTTGTCGGCGTAAACTGGTCCCAGTCTCCCAGTGCTCGCCGCACCACGAAATATTGCTCAGCTAGGAAGCTATCGCTTGTAACAACATCGGCTCCTATACAACTAAATAGCTCAAGCAAAATATTAAACGTAGACAAAGATTTCACCACCATTCCACTATTCTCTGCTCGCGCGTAGTAAACCTCATTGCAGTCTGTGTTGCAAAAGTCGTGGATTAGGGTAGTTGACTCATATCAAATTTAATATAAAAAATATTAATTTCGTCTAGTACATGGAATAAGGGTCCGAAATATACTTATCGATATTAATAATTAAAATTTCTTATGAAACTTAATTTAAAAATCATGTATTTTTCAAATTTTCCAAACGTCAAGAACGCTGTCGTCCATTTTGTGAAGTCACAATGTTACTTTATGTACTAAACGTCAAATTAATTATTAATTAATATTTTTGTAAGTAAGGGATTTGTTATAGTGGCGTCATGAAACAGTTGAAATATAGACCATCATGGCCGACAGGCGTTTTGGATCGTATTGTCAAAAACATATTTAAAACTAAAATTTTCATACAATCACGTCTCAAAAAAAATTCAATCCAGTAGAACAATGATGAACTATTTAAGACCAATTTAAAAAAGTGTCAACTAGCCTATTTCCACCACTGGATAAAACATTATTTAATGACCATTATCAAATCAAAGACAAATCTTTAAAACCTTAAGTGTTACAGGGATAACGTATTATCAATCATAAATACATATTAATAAAAATTAATTTGTTTCGTTTGTGATTTCAAAACAACTCTCATGTGTTTTCTCATGTGCATATTTTTATACTAAAAGTCAAACAAGCTTTTTTTAATTTTTATCTGTTTGTCGATCTCTTTGTCCGGGCTTCTGGAACGGCGGGATTGATTTTAACGGGACTTTCATTGGTACATAGAGGTTATTGAGCAACATATAAGTTACTTTTTATCTCAAGAAAATCCAAGTTTCCCGCGCAATTTGTGAAAAACTGTAGACGAAGTCGCGAGCGTCCGCTATTTGCGAATATATTGTGTAGGTTTAAATTTCTTAGATTTCTAGAAGTAGGTATATCCACACATTAGCTCACACAGGAATCTCGATGTAGAGTAAATTATCGCAAATGGGCAGAAAAAGTAGGTCGTACACGATTGACACAGCGCAGCTGGCTGTTTGGATTCGTAGCTGATTAGATTTGGAGTAAAGGCCGTGTTCAACCAGATTGACCTCTGTTTACATCTACAGGATGATGCCTATTACGTGCACAAATGAGTGGCGAACGATATAATTCTGTTTGTAGTTTGTGCTGTGTCATGCAGGTTGTAATGTTGTGAACTAATAGCTTGTTATAGCCAGACCTACTTCATTTTATAAAAAATTAAAGTTTATCAACGTATAGGAAATTCTAGAGTTTTGACCGTGGTTGCTTGGGAAGTAGGGAAAGTGTTTTATGTTTATCGGCTTAATATTATGTTAAAAAAGTCAAAAATTAATTAATTACGATTAAGGCTTAGTTTACAAGTACTTTTGAAACGTTAGGTAATGTTATTAAATAATGGTGATGATTATTTGTTAACTTAATTTTAAGAAAAATTATGACTCCAGTCGTCGGTCGCTTCGTGGCAAACCCTTCGTAAAATGCTATCAGATCAAACTATATGGGTCTCTGCTCTAGTGAAAGGTTCTTATGATATGAAGTATCTGGTAAGTGGCGACATGATTTGCCATGATATCCTGTAAATATCGAAAAATTGCTTCTTGCACCTACTATGTCAATTTACAGTGGAATTCATAGAGATTGTGGGGGCGCCCCCAGGGGATCGTTCACCGCTGAGTGTCGAATTTAAACTCTATGCATTTGAAAATTCGACACTCAGCGGATGAATGGTCCCCTGGGGGTGACCCCGCAACGTTTATCAATTCCAATGTTAAATCTGAGCCCTTGAAACATGCCAGCTAAACCAAAGCTCAAAGATAGCAAAATCTAAGATACTATCTTAGGTGGGAAGCATGGTCTAACAAAGCTTTTAAATGGGGAACATCTGGCCGTGACAGGCTTTTAGTCCATATTGTTGTGGTTGGCAATTGTGGCTTCTTACTGTGCTATTAATTCTTACGGTGCGTTTCTTCCATCGCATTGCTTTGTTTTCATACTGGCCACGAAACCGCGTCCCCACATTAATTGACTTATGTTTGCTTTGCAATAACAGGGTAACGATGGTTACTTGGACAAATGATTCCACCAATTGCCAAGGCTAAATAAAGAACACTGTTCGACTGGTGTATTGTTTAACTGAATACTTACGTACGAGTGTTTTACTACTGTTGGCACTGCGTGTTACGTGTAGTTTTATGTCTTCCGACTAGTTAAAATGGTTCAGCGCTACATTTATTTATATTAGTTTTCAACTGTGTTGCTGTTCCAATATTTAGCCTATTTATCTTCCTTTAGGTCCTAGGTTGGACTATGAATTAATGAGCTTTTCTTTTTGATTAAAAATCTTCAATATAAATTGTGGTGCTGTTTTAAAAACCCATGCCTTGGCCACGTTTAGCCGCTAAACCCGGTTATCATTATTAACAACTAGCAGTTAATTTTTAGTTAAGGTTTAGTTTTTCACAAATCCCGCGGAAACCATGGATTTTCCCGGGATGAATGTAGTCTTATGTTTTAATCCAGAGTAAAATCTATTTCCAATCCAAATTTCAGCCAAATCAGTTCAGTAGTTGCGGCGTTAAAGGGCAACAAACATCCGAACATCCAAACTTTCGCGTTTATAATATAAATAGGATCACACGTTATGAAATCAAATATTATCACCTTAAAGTCAGTGGGGCGCACAATCTTAAAACCTCCTCCTTAAAACTGATAATTATGATGATCCGAATTCACCACAAAGCCAGTCTTAACCCATATAATTGAGTGCTATTTACTTTGCAATGACACGATGATTGCGGTTACTCGCACAAATTACTCTCAATTGCTAAATAAAGCACATTGGTATAGTAGGCGACGGCTTCTGGACCAAGACGCCTTTGAACTTTAATTTTAAGTTTTCGATTTTAAATATCTCCATTAAATCATGACTTATTTAACTTGACGTTTCAAAAGTGCTTGTAAACTAAGCCTAATTGAAATAAATGAAGTTTGAGTTTGATTGTAGCATACTCATTATTATTTATGCAAATGGTAGAAGCTTAAGTGGCTTATAACACGATGATTACTGTTACTCTCACAAATGACTCTCAATCCATACTATAGACACTTAATATTATTAATGCGAAAGTAAGTCTGTCTGTCTGTTACTTTTCACGGATTAATCACTGAATCGATTTGGATGAAGTTTGGTATAGAGTTAACCGTCCGCTAGTTGCCTAAATAAAGCACATCGGTAGATATCGCCTCCGATTGTACCGTACGCACTTTATAATTCTGCGGTTGGTAGAGAGGTAGAGCCTTTAGCCGCGCTGTGACTCTTAATAAAAGAGTATATCACCATTAGACTTATTACACGATGATTCACTCGCACAAATGACTCCCAATCTATATTATCCATACTTAACATTATTAAAAAAAGTAAAAGAAAGTCTAAACAGCCGAAAACGCGAGGTTGTTGAAAAAAAAAAAGAACAAGAAAGAGGGTAGATCGATTCTGCCCTTAACAGCTGATGTCAACTTCACATCGACATTAAAAATCTCGTCGTACCTTGGTATGTACCCGTTTAAATAATATTCATAATGAACAACCACGAAATAAGTTTAAAATCATTAGAAAGAAAGTCTGTCTGTTACTTTTTAACGGCTTAACCACTAATATAAATGTAAGTTGGTATATAGATAAATTGAACCTAGGAGCAGAACATAAGCTACAGCTACCTGCTTTTTATTTCGTAAAAATCCTTGGTTCCCGCGGGACTTGTAAAAACGGAATCTTGCGAACGTAGTCCGTAGTTGTCCTAAATAAAGCACATCGGTAGATATCGCCTTCGATTGTAGCGTACGCACGTTGTAATTCCGCGGTTGGTAGAGAGGTAGAGCCTTTAGCCGCGCAGTGGCTCTTATCTCACCATTAGAGTTATTACGGCTCGGTATCTCGCCCATCGCACCGCTTCGATTGTTTCCGAACCCGCCACAAAGGCGGGCGCTACACGCAGTAATTGACCGGTGTTTACTTGCACAACGGACTCTTATTTTATGCATTACTCTGCGGTCGTTTAAAATATCTTTCCATTTAACAAGGAAGTTTGACGGCCTCCGTGGCGCAGTGGTATGCGCGGTGATTTACGAGACGGATGGAGATTGAGGTTTTCTTAGGTTGCCGTGGCTAGTTACCACCCTACCGGCAAAGACGTACAAATTTTTTACGTTCGATCGACGTACGATTTTAGCGTTCCGGTGCGATGACGTGTAGAAATCGAAAGAGGTGTGGATTTTCATCCTCATCCTAATAAGCTCGCAAGTGCCCGCTTTCATCTTAGATTGCATTCCATCATAACTTACCATCAGGTGAGATTGTATTCAAGGGGCTAACTTGTAAATAATAAAAAAATATAGTGCAGTTGGTTTAGCGGTTTGACTATGTGGATTCGACCACCATGCATGACCTGGTGATTATATATCACCAGGCTCTGGCTTGGGCTTGGCGCTTTTGGAAACCTCGTAACTTTAATTAGTCGACTAATTATCACCATAACGTATCAAAAGTACTTGCCTAATTATTGAAATAAATGAATTTTGACTTAAGCTCAAGCACGGTATCGCTAAATTCAGTTAAGGCAACGCATCGTACGTATCGGTCGCATCGCATAAATTCGTGCGATATAATCCGTACGATGCGGATCAGTGGACGTACTTGTATGACTTTCTGTACAAAGAATACTAAAAACCATTTGATGCGATGCATTGCCGTGAATCGGAATAGTGTCACAACTTCAAGTATCAGCCTAGAGCTAGAATGTAGGTGGTGTACATCCACATGCCTCGGGGAGCACGTTTAGCCGTTAGTCATTATCATTATCATCTGATAGAGATCGTTAGAGTAACAATATCACCCTTAGTCCGTCAAGCCGCGTAGGAGCAGAGTTGTGGGTATACGCTCTATAATCCCTTTCCTATAAGGAGAGAGGTTTGGCCCTGTACCGTTAAAATAGGCTCACAATACAAGGAAGTATTCGATGAACATTTTTGTTTACTCCCGTCGACGATGGTCACCTTGAACCGTCTATAGTTTATAGCAGTCAATTGCTCATATGCCACGCAATACGAAGTTTTATGGTTTTTATTCTTTATATTATTTTTGATTATGGCCTTAACAATGGATCGTATTGATATTTTTAGTAACCGCAGCTGCTTCATGATTTTCATTATAATTATGGAGTCGCTCGAGGCGATTCGTTAATAAAATTTATTTACGACGCTTTACATCAATTAGCGAAATAATTAAAAGGTAAATACGTCGAAGGCGAACTGATAGAAGTCGCCGCTGCTAATGAGTCGAGATATTAGCGTGAAATAAAAAAATGTCTATAAAACGACCAGTTTTGTTATTGTTTTAATTAACAAGATTAAGGTTATAATGTGATCGTTCATTATGTTATTGAGTGCCAAATTTCTTATTTTTAAAAATAATATTAGCCATATACATATATTAAATATTTACGTTTGTCATTTAACTCTGATTAGGATAAAACTTTGTGTTAAGAATTATACAGATATCAAGGCGATTGGTTTAGGTTTGAACTTCAGGAGTAATCTTTCGGAATCTAGGCCTGTGAATTGATTAAAAAGATATTAAAGCTTAGGCAATCCCAACATATTGTACCAGTTCATTGAACATAACATGCTTCAGCTACTGTTAAAGATCAAACTTGAAGGGTCTCTAGTGAAGGTTTGCTACGAAGCTAAGTGTCTGGCGACTGTCTATCTAGGAAGTATACAAAAAATGCGTTTTATACTTAGGCAATTTAGCTTCTAGACCCAAACTTCATAGATACCACATATAGTAGAAACTAGAGAAGAAAGTGTGGAAGAAGAAGTACATGATCAGATTTCATTTAAAGATTTTTTTTTTAAAATGAGGAAGCCTGGCCATCTCAAGCTCTCAATCAATAGGGAATGGTTTGACATTTGATACACAAACAAAAGAATATAGAGAACTGTGCAATAGTAATCCTTTCTCTTAATTTCTAACAGTTGTACGCTAGTGGGATATAAACGGTTCCATTGTCCTCTCACTCGGGCTCGAAGTTCATTGGTATAGATATACAAATGACGCCTACGCTACGCTACACGTCCCTCAAGTTCAAGATAGTTTGTCTCGCCGCGTCGTGTCGGTTATCTTTCGCTTTGATAGTTGGCAATAAACGTTATCCTCGTATGCTTTATTACGAAACTGAACTGTTTAAATAATGATTTATATGTATTTTGATGAGCTTTTATGCTTATATATCTAATTATCCACGACTAATTCTATTGATAATGCTGTTTATTTATCTAAAAACTCTACGAAACAATTTGGTAAACGATCAGTTACAAAATATCATCAATTTCATCAGATCCTACCATCTGGGATGCATCTACTTAATTAGTGTATATTTATCACCATCAGAAACATAAAGATCAGTTTTGTATTCTGATACTATTAATTTTTGCCTGAAAAACTCTAAAAAAATAGATGGAGGCTTCGTAAAGCCTTTCTTAGTGGTTGGTGTGTCTCAAAATAAAACATAACGTAGTAAAGAAATAAATTCCGTTCTAACTCATATCAGTTAAGTTATCTATTTACATTAGTACCAATTAAAATATCAACAATTTCATCAGATCCTACCGTCGCACGGCCTTGGTTGCATGTCCTCAATTAGTGAATGTTATCTGTCACCATCGGAAACAAAAAGATCACTTTTGTACGCTGACATGATTCATTTTCACCTAAAAAAGCCTAGAATATACTTTAAAGCTTTTCTTAGCTCACGTGTGTCTGTAAATAAACATACGTTCAATGGAATGAATTCCTTTCTAATCCCTATCAGTTAAGCTATCTATTTACATTAGTACCAATTAAAATATCAACAATATGATCAGATCCTACCGTCTTTGTCCAAGCATCTCCTCAATTAGTGGGGGCGGCGATCGGAACCGGCGTATCCGTGCCGCGTGGGAATCCACTACCCCACCTCCCTTTGCCGTACAAAATAAAGCGTTCGAACAGCTTTACGAAAAGCATTCCTTCATCTGTTATGTGAACTTCTTTTTTTTTTATTGTATTTCGTGAAAGGTGAATTACATTCAGGCGGGCATATTGTTGTTGCAGGTTGCACTTTTATTATTAAGTACTTATTTACAGCTTCTAGATATTTTTTTTTATATATTCTTTACAAGTTAGCCCTTGACTACAATCTCACCTGATGGTAAGTGATGATGCAATCTAAGATGGAAGCGGGCTAACTTTTTAGGAGGAGCATGAAAATCCAAACCCCTTTCGGTTTCTACACGGCATCGTGCCGGAACGCTAAATCGCTTGGCGGTACGTCTTTGCCGGTAGGGTGGTAACTAACCACGGCAGAAGCCTCCCACCAGCCGGACCTAGACCAATTAAGATATCTTGTAAATCCACCTCGCATACCACTGCGCCACGGAGGCCGTCAAATATTGAGTGTTTACACTATGATTTTCTGTATTGATGATGCAAACGTCTTTTAATTCAGTAAGATACGATGGTGTTTCAGTAGACAGACTAATTTCCTTAATTATTCTTGTAGTACTTTGTAAAGTATTACTATTACTATTTGTCAACGTTCGTCATCAGAAGTGGGAAAATAATGCTAGAATTAGTAACTTAGACGTTAATTAATTATAGAATAATTCAATCTGTATTCTTCATTGTATAGTTACTGGGCTATTTCTTAGAACGAGTACAATTTAATTATGTATATTGGTTTGCGGTCATCACAATTATCCTGTAGTATAATTAGTAATTAATTACTTCATTGTTGTGACATTGTGTCAGTAAACAATAACTTGATAGTGATTGGAGACGGAGACATACAATGAAAATATCCTGCAGTTTCGTAAAAATATTAATATTCCGTTTAATTGCATGCTGACGAATGTTAATAATTGTAGGTAATTAACTAATTATGCCTTTTAAATAATATCCTATGAATAGAACCTTAGATAAATATTTTCTGCTGATTCCTTATTAGGCAGTCAATCTTTCTTAGGAATGTTCAATCGTGTTATTTAAAACTCTCGCATTGCAAATAGTCAGGGATCCGTAGAACTTTTTAAATAACTGATTACTATCAAGTTAATTTTTCGTGAGTAGCTTCATCTCGATGAGGCGATCAACTTTTTTATTTACGAAAATTTTCATTTCCTGGTAACTCAGTTAGAATCAAGAATACCTACCAAGCTACCAGAATCAAGAATTTTCGTAAATAAAAAAGTTGATTGTCTCACGAAAAATTAACTTAATAGTAATCAGTAGTTAATAATGTTCTACGGATCCCGGACTAAAAAGGTTTCTAGTTCAATACAATTCGCGAGATATGCGAATGGCATGTTAAGTTGTGGCAGGTCAGGTATTGGAACGGGTCGGGGCTGATTGTAGGTGCAAGTTTATGATCACATGCTTCTGCGCGCTACTATTGTTCTAATGGGCCCTCCGCCCTCCGCCCTCCTCGCGCCTCGGTACCAACACCCGCCTTGTTACTGCCGAGTGCCGACTTGGGGTCACGCGTTCAACCTGATCTCGCCGATTCTCCACGCTTTTATGGGAATTGTGTGGACGATTACTTAACCGGCTGTTTTATGCGGAGTGTTAATTTACAATAACCCGATTGTTTGTATTGTTTGTAATCGCCTGTTGGCTCGTTACGATTCTTTCACTTTGAAAAATATTATTTTTCACAGTTTACTTGTTACCTAAATTGATTGGTTTTTTGCCTTCTAATGTTTTATGTAAATCGTGACAAGCGTTCAATTAGATTGACAGATTCAAAGCCGACTTTACGTTTACTATTTGCTCATTATTTCAAGGCTTCTCATTGAGATTGTATTTTCTATGTTGAACGTTTAAGTCCATTAAGTAAGTGGAGCTACAATGTTATTAGATTAACTGGGTTCCAGTAGAACAGGTCGGCATCGGCAATCAATGATTAATTTATACTATAGATATGTTACGTGCCTACAAAATCACCGCAAAAAGTTATCCTAATTTAAACTGAGCGCACACATGCACAATTTTGTGTTTGCTTACATTGTATATTTTTGTATATATATTTTTTACTCTTTCTTAACACACAACTCGACATTGTTGACAATATTTTGACTAGGTATTATGTATTTATTAAAAAAAACAATTATGCACATTTGTCCGCCTCAGTTTTGATGTGCTAGTGCCCCTATAGTCAGCCATTGAAGGTCAATTATTCTCACGTTTTTGCAGGGCTAACGGCTGCGAAGACGTTTCATAAGTAGAGCCGTCATGCACGATTAATACACGATCAGTTATAGTCGTGGGCGCTGCGGAAACGTGAGAATAATTGATCGCCAATGGCGTGCTTATCTCTAGTATAAAATATCATTGTCGATCACGTTTACGTCTGCGAGCCTACAGTCTACAGTGCAGACAACGGTGATCGTGCAAGCGACTATCGCAGTCAATTAATCTCAAAATGTTTCTCTGTGACTTTTGACGTGCCGTCCCGATTCCGTGTTTCAGTGACGAGGTACGGTAATATTTTACACATGATTAGAGCGGCACTGTATGGGTAAGCAAATTGCGCCGAACGCGACTCGAAGTCACGACTTGAACCTCGCGGGAACCCGGGGGGAAATCTCCCAGAGACTGAATTCCAACGTAAATGCTATAGCAGATATTAATGGCAATATCGCCGTTGGTTGTCTGTTTTCATACTTACAACCATAAATACGAGTGAGTTTACTTACACACCAGCGGTAAGTGGCTCGACACTTGAATAGGTGTCCAGTGAAGCTATGCGGCAAACAAAGGAAGCCAGACGCGCGGTCGTATGTTGTATTTTTGATATATTAAAAACATTTTCAGTATAATAATAATCTACAAAAATTGAATGGACACTGTTGTGTATACTACTAAAAAGTATTTTTAATACACAACATGTTCTCATATACCTAAAATGTATATGAGAACCTCTTGTGTATTTAAAACTACGTTTTAATTACATCTTTAATTGTGTGGTAAAAAAAACTTCACTACATATTACATCCTTTTATGATTGATCCGTGACACCATCTACGCAGGTATAATTAATTCCGAGTGAATTCATAACTTATGTAACTGATTTGAAATTCATATTTATTCCAATTGCTATTAATTTATTTTTCCCAAGGATGCCCGAGCGGTTTTGTCGGGGGGGATATATTTAGATCGAGACTTCTCAAGTCGTTGGTTATTCAAATTAGACAGGGCTCTTAGGGCCGATAATATCGCGTAACGGATAAGGAAGTTGCGGCCTGCTATCTTGTCATCGCCGGGAACGCTGGCACTGCGTCGTAAACGTGCATAACGCGGTACTTCATTACTAACAAGCTGTACCCTATAGCCGTATAAAATATGATTTCTCAATGCCCGTTAAGCGCAGTGGCGGATTTGCGGTCTTGGCAGCCTTAGGCCCTTAAAGTAGAAGCCGCCCTTTTCTCAGCACCCATTTTATTATAAAATAGAACAGAATAGAAATAATTTATTTGTTAGCTCAACACATAACTACATAATAACTTAAAACATTTATATCTTAGAACTATTTATGTGTTGTGCCAATAAAATTGACCTACGAGTGTTGTGAGTACATCAGTAGTATATATTATCTAAATCTATCTATTTAAAGAGTTTTTTTTTTATAATAATCTCTTTTCAAAATCGATTGATTATTATGTAATCTATTCCGAGGTTTTGGGAATAGGTAATAATTGCTCATTTAAATTCCTAATATATTCAAAACTGTTTGAAGTTTTAAGACAAAAGAAAGTAATAAAATTAGAAATGATTGTAATTGGTGAAATTTTGTTATTACTCATTGCTTATACGCAAAAAATTGTCACAAATGACCGCCTCTAACATCTAACCGCCTACGCCCGGGCCTACTGGACCTTAAGATAAATCCGCCACTGGTTAAGCGTCTACTGCCTTTCCACGGCGCGGTTAAGGAAAGCAACCAGTTCTGTGCTTGCTTTCAAGTTCCAACCGATTATTGCTTATCGCAAATCATTATTCGCTCTTGTGAGAATTGGAATGCAGGAATCTGTAATAGCGGGAAAGTACTTACTTAAAGCTAACTGAGATAAGCTGGCTCACTTGCCTCACACGACGAAACGATGTCATTAGGGTGAACGATTTACTTGAGGTCTCATATGCTAGCCACTCATTATCCAATAAGTCCGCACGCCTGCAGCGCTAACGGCTTGACGTCCGATAAAACTGATCGTGTGTTGGTTGCGATCGCCATGATATTGTCATGCACATCGCGACCAACACACGATCAGTTTTATAGGATGTCTTAGCGCATGGTAGGTGGCTAGTATAACTTTAAAGATGTTTACTAGTTCACTTAATTAAAATAAATCAATAATACAAATACAATTTTAGAATGATACAGAAGTAAGCTATTTGAATTTTGAACACAAAATAAATTAATCTATAAACATTGCGTGTTTTTAAAATAATTAACAATGCAATCGTAGGTTTATCTTTTAATGCTTTTTATATTTTAAAAAGTAACACAAAATTACATGTTACTTTGACCATACCCAAGGCAGTCGTACAAATCAATTAGAGTAATTATTTCAATCCAAACACAAAACTCGAATACATTTACAAAATTAAAACTGGGCGACTAAGTGGGGTACAATTATTCGAGTTTTTCGTCCATTTCGCACCCCAAAAGTTATACGCCTTAATTAGCTCGGCCGGGATCTGGTATAGATTGTGATCGCTGGTGGCGATAGTGGGCGCCTAATTCTGACTCATGGGCGCCGGCGTGGTTGCCGGCGTCGCGTCGCTTTGTCGATCGCTGACACTGTTTATATAAACAGGTTGACTAATTTGTACAACGTTATTGGCTAAACTAATTGCTGTTGCTTACTGAAGATAAAATACTATAGGCACCTAATATTATAGGTCGATATATTTTTTTATTCTTTGACAAGTTAGCCCTTGACTGTAATCTCATCTGATGTTAGGTGATTTTGCAGTGTAAGATGGAAGTGGGTTCACTTTAAAGAGGTACACGTTTATTCTACCCTACTTCTATCTAGTACCCCAACACAACGGTTACTACGCGATATCGTACCGGAACGCTAAATCGCTTGGCGGTAAGATTTTGTCATTGAGGTGATAACTAGCCACGGCCGATGTCTACCACTAGACCAGACCTGAGCTAATTTAGAAATTATAAAATCTTAAACTGTTGAGAACCAAAGCAGTACCAAAGCGACAGAGAGGTCGTCAAATACTTAACATAGGATCTGGTTTATTGAATAACCCAAAAGAATAAGGCACAAACTTGCCTTTAACTTTACAATAACCCTCCCCTTAATATCTTAAATATAAAATTGCGTCCTCTTGACAAATGCTATTAGATAGCAAAACTATTAGATAGACTATAAGTTAATTCCGAAATTACTCGATTTCTCAGGTAAATACATATTACATCGAACATCAGCTACGGAAGTCTTGTTATAATCGTAAACCGATGTAAATAATTACGAGTTGTAAAGTCACGTTCGATGCAATGATACAATTAGTGTCGTAATTGGACAGGAAGTTCGAATTAATGGCACAAAGAAATTAATTGTAAAAAGGAAATCTGCTTATAGAGGCAATGGGTTACTCGGTTACCATAACAAAGTGCGCGGTGTGCAGCGGTGCCTGCCGCGCGGAACGGTCGAGACATCCCCCGTGTTGGCACGTCTGAATTAACACCACCTTTTGTTTGCTATGCAATTACCTTACTTTACTCGTGCTACAATTTGAAGGGGTCAAATTGTTACGAACTACCCACTTGTTTATCATCATCAGCTGATGGATTACTACAATATGTTGTGACGTACCTACAGTATGTGTGTGGTGTCGTTTTTAGATGTCCTTACTGTCGTAAGACTGGGCACACACCAACAGCTTGAAACAGGGTCGATTGCTTCAAGATGTGACTGCAAAATGAACTACAAACTTCTACGTAAGACGTGAAACGCTCGAGCAGTTGCAATTGCTTCGGGCGGTTTTTTTTTTAATTTATTTTATTGATAAGATATAACAATTATTTAACATATCGATACTCTCGCCAAACTGTACAGGAAGTTTGTTGGCGAGTTGACGCTCATTATTCTAGTTATTATTTAAAAGTAATTGCTAAATCTAATTTTAATAAGATAATTAAAACTAAGGTAACCTAAGAATTTAATATTGTAAAATGAAATAATAAAAAAAAATACAATAGGTGCAAAGCAATTTCTATAAAGTAAAGTTGGCAGCACTGTGACTTTTTATCTTAGGGTCAAACAGTCGCAGGCATTCACTGACTGCTCGAGCTGTCGACTGATCTCGTGCAGTTACTCCAACCCGCGATCCGGGCTGCGAGATGAGCTGCTCGTGTAAGACCGGCCTTAGGACATCCAAAAACTCCACGGTCTACGGTCTTGAGCTGCCTGCATGGAGCTCGTTTGTTGATATGTGGCAGAACCTAGAAAAAGGTCCCAGCTCAGCATATTGTTATATACTATACCTACTCGTAAACCCTATAAACAAAGAGAATACAGTGCTGATTTTCAGCTGGGACCCCAAAAGCTGTAAAAACCTATAAACTAATTAAAATAAGTAAAAGAAAAATGAATAAATAAAACTACATTACTATTTATTTGTTTATGTCAGCCAATCTACAAGCCAGTGTCTACCCATTTGAAACCGTACATTACAAAAGGAAACTGCAAAATTCAAGTCAAGAATACAGTCAAGTCAAGAATAAATTGATCCATGAAAATTGTACAATATCTTTATTCTTCACACTTTGTTTATGATCTAATTTTTTGCAATCAAAATATACCGATTTGATATCAGAAACTTGCTACGTAATAATAAAGTAATCCGAAAAACCGAATTCCGTTTGGCTAAGTTATAATGTAACTATTCGAAGTTTTAACAAAAAGTTGAATGATATGAAATAAATTGAATGATAAATGCTCTTTTAAAACTTATACTGGTATATATAACGCCGTATAAGTAGTAGTAGTAGGTACGTTTGTCATTATTACGCCAAGGTCGACTTTTTGCCTCCATACATGATCCAACTAACTAGGTATATATAAAGAACATTGGTGATTTGTAATTTTATTTGTCACGTCCCTCGCGGTGAAGGACAACTTTATAAGGAAACTTGCCTGTCTTGTTTTAGAAGAATTTATTTTTGTACATTTGTTTAACGTGTCTACCTACCCGAGCGATGCAGAAAAACAGCGACTGAAATTCCTGACTCATACCTGAGAAAATTATTTTGCTTCAGTTATTTTTATCGTGTAAAAGAAGGCTAATGCGTAATAATAATGAAGGCGTTGCTTAATTTTCTAGTTTAGTGGCGTTTTGTCTTAGTTGTCCTACTACATGCATATTTCTATTTTAATAGGCGACGTCTTTTCAACCCTTACGTAATTAATTTAATTGAGGTTACTACACTATTGTTGTTTTTTTTGAAGATGCTTGGATGCCATTGGATCAGCTTCCACCTTCACTTAGGAAGCAAAACGATAATAAATCGTAATTGTAAACTATAATATTGTATGATTTTTTTTTAAATAACTGTTGATATTCTTGCCGGCTCTTCTCAGCAGAACCTGCCTTCCGAACCGGTGATAGATTATTTACAAATAGTCAACCTTGACGTTTCAAAAGTGCTTGTAAACTAAGCCTACTTGAAATAAATGCGATTTGAATTTGAAATCATCTGAGTTTGACGAGAAAATCGTTGGAATTGCATGTAGCTCTCGTTTTATTTTCATTGATTTTCTGCATTTTAGAGTTTTATTGCATAAAGTAGAATGCATTTTATTCAATATAATATCTGTAAAGGTGCGTAAGTGAAGGTTAAGCAAGAGTATTTTTATTAGTGATTAATTCGATTTTCTCACTGGACTGTAGTAATATTAAAAGTTTTAGTATGATTTCTTTCGCCTTACTAAACCATGACATTTGACTTAGGATCGACTGACGAACAATGATGGACGGTGTACTATGTCACACTAATAGGGCAAATTATTTGATGAAAAAAATTAAAACTCGACGACTGGCTAGAAACACAAACTGCGAACCGATAATGCTAGCTACTCACCATCCAATAAGTCCACGTGCCTGCAGCGCTAATGACAGCACATCCGATAAAACTGATCGTGTGTTTGTCGCGATGTGCATGACATATTTTCATCCCTTTATTATGTCGTGCCGAAAGCGCTGCAGACACGTGAACTTATTGGATTATGAGTGGCTAGGAGTTTGAAAGAAATGATCTTTTTTACATAAAAATGAAACCGACATTAAAGACGTATTTTAGTTAGTTTTGATTTTAAATCAACATTACTAAAACGATTTTCATGCAAATGAAATAAGACTAATCTGAAAGTATACTCTTTCAATGAAATAAAGAATTTTCAAAATTGGGTTATGAGGTTACAAACATTAAAAAAAAACATATGCGTTGAATTGAGAACCTCCTCCTTTTTTGAAGTCGGTTGAAAATATATAACATTGTAAAAGCTCGTAAAAGACACGTTACCTATCTTGTATCGTATAGGTATTATTGTAGGTCACTCGTTGTAGGCAACAAGGTTCATTATCAACTTACTTCTCTATCAGTGTGAAGTATAGCGTGAAAATAGTCGTCAGAGTTTTCATAACAAACGTTATCTGTATTATTTTTATTGGAGGTCACACAAGGTTTATTATTCATCTATCAATTTACTTTTACATAGTGATTGAATGCCGGTGCGTCTCATTTGTAGCAACTTTATACATCGCCGTTATCAACCCATATTCGTCTCACTGCTGAGCTCGAGTCTCCTCTCAGAATGAGAGGGGTTAGGCCAATAGTCACTAACTGGCAGACTTTACACACGCAGAAAATTAAGAGAATTCTCTGGTATGCAGGTTTCCTCACGATGTTTTTTCCTTCACCGTTTGAGAAACTTTTTCTTCATCGTGTCGTATTTTAAGCCATCTATCTATCAGCCTTTTCTTACTTTAACATTATAGTGCCTCTAAGATTATTGAGGTGACCTTTCTGGTTCCCAGTTCGGGTCAGTTTCAGGTCTTGGTCTGGTAGTATTACTTCGGCCGTAGCCACTTGTCAACTTACGGACAGACACGACGACAGACCTGCGTCGAATTTCTCGTTTTATAATATACTAGCGGACCCGGTCAAGTTGCGCTTGGACTCATTCCCTACCCCTATCCTATTCTACTCTCACCATACACCTACTCTACTCCTACCCAACATCTACCGTACCATACCCTACTTTCATTCTACAACTACCCTACCCTACCCTACCTCTACTCTACTCTACTCTACTCTACTCTACCTACCTCTACCTACCCCTACACTACCTCTACCCTACCTTGAAAAAACTCCTTAAAAACCATCGTCGTAAGTCAATGAATACATTTAGCAATTCATTTTTATATTATAGATAATATTAGTATAGATTAGATTTAGAGATATTTTATTAAAAATTAAAAGACTCGCATCTTAGAGAACGTTTTCTAACATCTACATTTAGATGTTGTATTAACGCAACACTCGTACAAAACGCTTGTTATTTCGGAACAATTTACAAAATTGTTTAATGCGTTTGATATTTTGTTGGATTGTAGTGTAATTTTGTTGTCAGTTTGTCCGCGACAATAAATAACTAGGTAACTGAATAAATGTATGTAAATTGTAAGATTGTTACGTTTATGTTTTCTTAAAGGCCAGATCTTTTGTTCATGATGTCTTAAGGGGATTTTTGTAGTGCCAGGTATTTTGAATTTTACACCACTTCAATCTTGCTCTAGTCTACCGCCAACCACCTGGACTTGTATAGGTAGATTGGCTTTTAAGGAGATAGCGATATTCATAAACTGAATCGTGGAAATACCTTAAACAATAATTGAGCAATTTTTGGAAAGAAGAAAAAACCAAAGTTTCATTGGCTGAAACAGCTATTCAAAAATAATTAGCAAGCATAAAATCAACGCTTTAGTAATTTTTCAGCACAAACATGGTACGACTAAACTGCATTGAAGGTAGGGGGTTTTGTATTTTGTACTAAAACCAATATAACTTAAAAACCGTAAAATTTCGGCTAACATATATTGCGTTATTTTAGTAGATCTTAATGTCAGCTATCACCCTGTAAAGTATGTCGTAATATTTACGGGACACCCTGTATAATAAGATAAATGTTTCAGTCCCATACCACCGTATAAGGTGCTTATTTTTTTTTAACAGCGGCGGTTGCGATGTCAAGATGTTCCGTCATCGTCCAGCTACTTAATATTCGAGATTGCATCTCGTAAAATGCTTCTCGGCATTTCGTTTAATACTGCAGTGTGTTTAACATTTTCCCATTGCATACCAACAATGTAAATATAACGTTGAAAGGTATCCTTAAAGGAACGATCGCCCATTGCGCGTTCAATGTGAGAAAAGTAGTACATTACTGTTGAGTTCAGAAAAACAAGACCTGCATTTCACAGTTGAATTTATTATTAAAGTGGTCTTTGATACATAACAGAAGCCGCGTGATTTTAAAAAGACGAGGCGTAAATTTGTGGTTATTCATATTATTTGATTGCTTTTGTTAATTTATATAATTGTTTACATAATTTTAATATGAGTTCAAATAGTACTTGATGACTCTTTTGGGCACAGAAATATTTCTATCGTACCTAATTATTTCAAGTTAAATGTTTTTTATAAAATATAAAATATGTACACACTTTAGTAAACATCTCGGCTAGAAAAAAAGAATTAATTAAGAAATAACTTAAATTCATAAATAAAACACTAATTAATTAATAAGTCTATAAGGTCATTGTATTTCAAAACTCAAAATAATAATTATACAGTATAAGTATATATAAAATTAACTACTGTCAGTGCTTATTATATGATTGTAGCTAGTTTTAGAATGTGCGGTATTTCGAAGTACGTGCCAAAACGTTTGTCTATTCGTGATGGCTACTTTGATATATTATATCAAGCTATGTATATTTCTTACGCCAGCTACACACGGTCAAGTATACTCGTCGCGCTGAGGGAGGTGGGCAGTGAAAGAAATATTAAAAAAGGTTTCAATATTTTTGCAGAATTGACGGCATACTTGACCGTCTGTAACTGGCCTTAATCGACAATTAAAACCCTCAATCCAGAGCTCTATCTGTATTATAAACGAAGATTTATTTTACAGAACAAACTAGTTAAGTAAATAATAAGCTACATGATACCTACCTAATGATTTACATTTTTATTGAATGTTCATCATCATTATTTTAATTTTATAAATTCGTTTTTATGATGTGACAGCCAATTTTCATCTTTTTCTAAATATAGGGGACATGTTTTAAATAGATAAGGAATTCTTCAACTGTCCTGAAGGTCGAGTAGGTATATAAATCAAAACAAAAACGTCGCTTATATTATATTACGTACAAGGCCTTAAAATTTGCATATCCAAAATGAAACGGACATGTTCGGAACATGAATTTAGTTTTAATGCCTTCATTGTGTTCGTTTTGCATTGACGTATCCTTTAAAAATGATCCCGATGAAGAGAGGTAAACAGTGTCGTGTTTTTATTTCGGAATCGCCATAACACTTGTGCATACAACGTGACAGTGTGACGTCACTTGTCACGCACGCTCGCAGATAAAGACGAGTACAGAACTGTTGATGGACTTTTGAGTACAGATAAATTGCCTGAAACCAAAGATTTTATACTATTACTTTTTTATTTTAAAGTGTAAAATATTTGCCTGAGACAGGAAAAAAATACGCTGGATATACGGTTGAAGGTGTGTGGACTCTTCAAACCTGCTATCTCCCAATGCCACCACTATCCACACTGTTGCCTACTTTTTGTCTACCTTTACTGTACCTTTGATAGTTGTATGGACTGACAAACTAGTTTCACCCACGTGGTTTCCCGTAGGAATACGGGGATAATATATATTATAGCTTATAGCCTTCCGCGATAAATTATCTAACACAGAATTTTTTTCAATTGGACCAGTAGTTTCTGAGTTTAGCGCGTTCAATCAAACAAACAAACAGGTTCTTCAGCTTAGTATAGATATAAGGATGTCATAAGCTCTCGTTCAGTTACCAGTCTCGACAAAGGACCTTTTGTCTGTAACTGAAAACTCCAAATTTACTCATATTTAACGGACATTTCTAGCCTTCTCACTCGGAAATATTTCGTAGGAAATCGCAAAGCTGTGCTGGGTCACTAGTTTAGTAATAAAAATAATATGACGTATTTAATACAACAAGCGTCATAAATTTAATTATAAGTCATTTAAACTGAGCCATTAGATTCGATCGTCAGTACAAGTATACCTGTTTAGCAATAAAAGAAAATTAACTCGTTATTTATAAGTGACTCACGAATGATGTACATACATTAATTAGTGGTTAACGGTATACGGTACGAGCAAATACGTTCGCTGCCGTCCAAGAGCTTGTTTATCTATACTAATAAATAGTTGAAAGTTTGTTTGTTTGGTTGAAGGTGCTAATCTCAGTTACGACTGGTTCGAAATGAAAAATTATTTTTGTCTTCGATAGTCCATTTATCGAGGAAGGCTGTAGGTTATAGGCCTTCTTCGATGAATAACATCTATACTAATATTATAAAGCTGAAGAGTTTGTTTGATTGAACGCGCTAATCTCAGGAACTACTGGTCCGATTTGAAAAATTCTTTCAGTGTTAGATAGCCCATTTATCGAGGAACGCTATAGGCTATATATTATCCCCGTATTCCTACGGGAACGGGAACCACGCGAGTGAAATCGCGCGGCGTCAGCTAGTAACTTAATATGAGCGGGAGCATCACGGAGAAATACTAATTTTTTTAGAGTGACGCCTAATGTATCTCGGAATTATTGTTCTTATATAAAGTTCTAAAAATGTCCGCGACTTGTTTATCTGTTAAAGTTGACTCATTTAAGCCTTATTATAGTAAGTAATTAAGGGTTTCCACGCAGACGAAATCGCGGGCGTCCGCTGGTATTTATTATGAAGCAGAAGAGTTTCGTCTTGTTTGACATGTTTCATTTGAATGCGTTAATCTCTGGAACTACCATTCAAATTGTAAAAAATATTTTTCTACCATCCATCATCATCATCAACATTAATAGCCGATGGGCGTCCACTGCTGGACATAGGCCTCTTGCATGGACTTCCAAACAAAACGGTCGCGCGCCGCCAGCATCCAGCGGCTCCCTGCAACCCGCTTGATGTTTTGGATCCACCTAGTGGGAGGTCGACCAACACTGCGCTTTCCTGTTTATTTTTCTTTATGATAGTTAAATCCTTGAGGACTTATTTTAAAGGAGGTGTGGGAGAAATAGGTCCTGAAATTAAGTATTTTAAAGATCTTCTTTCTTCTTTAAGATTCGATGTACTGATTCTTTAAGATTCGATGTACTGAGTGAAAGAAGTCGCGACCGTTTGCTAGTAGACAAATATACAAGAAAGATGTGCTGCATGCACGATGCGTTTTAATAACTCGTAATTTATTTGTTCGTGTAATTGAATCAACAGTGTGTTTGATACTCGGCCCAATAAGCCACTTAATACTTTAACGAGCCGACTGTTAGCTCGGAATGATACAAACATGTATCACAATTTATATTCACAGAGAGATTTCTTGAATTGTTCTTGGCGCTTCGTCAAAATTGTATATCTTTTAAACGTTGTTTAGACAGGAGTGGTTATTGTTTTTTTTTTGCTGCGATTTGACCAATATTCAAACGCTATAGGAGCAGTGTGATTGATTGTTGCACTCCGAGAACTGGCGTTTATGGGTAGGTATTTGGGGTATGCTGAAAGCTTCTCATGTACCTTTTCTACCACCACCCTTATGCTAGCCACAAACGGTCAATTATTCTCACGTTTCTGTAGCACCCACGACTATAATTATTGGTCGTGTGTTGGTCACTGCGTACGTGACTTGTATAGTATGCCGCGTGGGTACTGCCGTTTGCTTTTCAGAAACGTGAGAATAATTGACCGTCAATGGCGACTTTGACACAGAACTAGAATTCTGACTGGAAAGTAGTGAGGCTATTTTTGCAAAAGAAAAAAGCTCAAGGATATTTTTCATATAACGATGGATACTGTACATATAGGCTGTATTATAGTGTACGGATAGTGTAGAATAGGTAGAGGTACAAGTCTCAAATACCTGCCAAAAATGTTCGCCAGCTTTCGGATAATTGGTCCACTAAAAACACTTTTCCTAACACTAACTTTTTCTTGGTTAAATCACAGAAAACATATGGGTAAAGGCACATATTGCAGGGTGCTTGTACCACTGGATTAGTGGATGTTACACGGATCTGTTAGACGTAATTTATAATGTGATATTTAGTAAAATTTATAAACAAAGATCTTATCTTTCTTTCTTCTTTCTAATAATTTAAAATATCCTCAACACGCTGGTACCTACTCAAGTAACAAAAATATTTATCAGCAATTAATACGTATTTGCTTTCCTCTTTGAAGATGCACATAAAGCGATACTGTAGACGCCTGCCGATCGAGACAGCACATGTTTTATTTGCGAACCGATGATCGCATCGCATTGGCAGCTACATTAGATTTTTTTTCCTATCAACGTATTTCAATTTGCCAACATCGTTACAAGTTAAATTTGCCCAGTGCTGGGAAGTTGGTGGTGTTACATCTTCGTGACTCCGAGAGCACGATTTAAGCAGTCAGCCCACTATCCCTAAGCTCACCAACCCCCATTGGAACAGACTAGACTTCAATAGTCCCTACTCTTAATACAGTCTTTCCCGTCTAGTTGAAAAGGAATGGGAATGGGCATATCGACTAGCTGACGTGGTTCTCGTTTCCGTAGAAATACGGAGATAATACATAGCCTGTAGCCTTCCTCGATAAATGGGCTAATACTGAAAGAATTTTTCAAATCCGACTAGTAGTTCCTGAAATTAGCGCGTTCAATCAAGCAAACAAACTCTTCAGCTTTATAATATTAGAAGGATATGGCAAATATTATATAAAAAATATATACATTTAGTAACCATAATCTGAACGAGTAATAATTAATTTTAATAAATTAGAGACAACTATCTAATATTTATTATTCGGCAGCTTTGATATTTAATTGTATGCATAATATCTTAATTAATTTCCATAAATATGCGATCGTCCAACACTCTTTAATTAGTAAGTAGACTTGTATGAGTTAGTTAATAGAACTTCAATACAAATAGCTTTTGGCCTCGCGTCCGTTTTGCGAGTTTTTTTTATAACATTTGTAATGTATAGACTTTGACTATATTAGTAGGAATATTTTATTAATACTTAACTAATTAATTATTATTAATACTTCACTTTTTTTACTACAAAAGAAATCTCTCTGTTCCTATAAAACATCATAAAAATTGGTTTTGCTCTTTTGGTCTGAATATTTAACAGAACGATAGATGTATTCAATGTATATGGAATCTAATAGACATTAGAATCTGTAGGTAGATACAAATTAAGAGCAGCATCAATTAATATTCACACAAAAAATCTACATCAAAAAAATCTCTTGTATAGATTTTTTTAAATTTACAATATGCCATATGCCAACTTCGTTGATAAGGAAGTTCTGAAATGTCAATTATGTAAGTTCTTCTAAATTTGGATTACTTGTTGAACTTTTAATTGATATTATTAACATATGATTATATACCTACTTGAAAATTGCCTGGTTGGTCCAGTATTTAGCCTTTATGGTTTTGGACCACAAAGTCGTGGGTTCGAATCCTGGATCGGGATATCAAATGCTGAGTTTTCTTTCTTCTGATAAATTTTCAGTCCGTTGTTATGAAGTTGTTGGTGTTACACGAAGAGCACGTGCCTCGAAGAGCATGTGAAGAGCCTTTGGTCCCGGTTATTATCATAAACATTTGTTAATGGGCGTAGGTTCGAATCCGGTCCAGGGCATGCACTTCCAACTTTTCAGTTTTTGTGCATTTTAAGAAATTAAATATCACGTGTCTCAAACGGTGAAGGAAAACATCGTGAGGAAACCTGCGCATACCAGAGAATTTTCTAAATTCTCTGCGAGGTCTGCCAATCCGCATTGGGCCAGCGTGGTGGACTATTGGCCTAACCCCTCTCATTCTGAGAGGAGACTCGAGCTCAGCAGTGAGCCGAATATGGGTTAATGAATTTAACAATAGCATTATACAAGCCCACGAACCCGCATCGCTGCTGAACCCGCATTTTAACTGATATTTATTAATGGAAAATCTATGCCTGTAATGTAGTAAACAAGCAGATTGTATAAAACTACCGATTATTATATTTATTTTTTAAACGAATTTTTGTTGTCCTTTTTTCCCTTTTAAGTAAGCGAAAAGCTTGTGTTTTAAAATCAGTATCGGTGTAGATTGAATTTGAAATATACATATAGCGAAATTCATTTATTTATTTCAATTAATTAATATTGTACTTCTATTCATTATTTAACTCTTAAATATTGTGTTAAAAGTAATTTCTGGAATGATTGAAACGTAGGTAACTAATATAATATTTTGCATGCCGATCGGGCGTGATACAGAACAGATTATATTTATTTGTTACCTTAGAAACTGTATCAGCAAATAAAGGATTTGATATTTGAAAAATATCAATGCTTAAAATGTTATTTATCTTGTATAGGCTTGGTATGCGAGTGTAAAATTGAGCGAATTGAGCGATATGGCGTAACCAACGATTTTAATTAAATATTTGAAATTGTCTGCGCGCGTTCCATACAAGCAATATTTATGTTGCGGTTAGAAGGCGCGGCGTACGCCTTTCACGTCGTTAACACGTACACGCATCGACGTACATAAGTACACACGTCTTTTGTGTTGATAAACAAGCTTATCTCCTCTCTGCTATTATGAAATTGTCATTTCCTCGCAGTGGCGTGCACTTCATACATGCAAAAATGCACTGCCTAGCTTAGAGATTCATTAGATTGAGGAAGGAATTTTCTATTTTGTTAGATATGTACGTATAGTGCATGCCTTAGTTAAAATCCTTGTGCACGCCACTACTTCCTCGCTACTAAATGCTGTTCCAGTCTGCCCGCACGGTTCCATCTTAGAATGCATCATCACTTACCATAGGTGACATTGTATTTATTAATTTATAATAACTTTATTGCACAAAAAAGAAAATAACAAAAGAACACAAATTTTAGGCAAAAGGCGACCTTATCACTAATAGTGATCACAATTAGCACTTGATTGTGGTCAAGGGCTACTTGTAAATATTAAAAAATAAAAAGAAAGGCTTTTATCGTTTACTCCGATATACTTGGATAGCGAATGAAAACGTAAAAACTTTACTGTGGGTACTTAAATCTCTATCAGAGTTCATTTGATTTTGTTCCGAAACGTATAAGTCGAATATGATTTTTTTGGTGGGATGTTTACGTAATGTCACGATTTATGTATTTTTTGACCTCGTAGAGTATACGCTTTCGGGTGCGGGTTCCTATTCCAGCAGCTTGGGACCCTTAAATTTTGCTACCCGTTGAGCTATGTCGTTAACTTTGGTTGCTGTACGAATGTACTGATTTCTTATTTAATTATTCAGAGATGCTCTAAGCCTATTGATCCTTTTATAAGGTCCTGCACAGTTACTAGCAGAACTGAAACTTTCAATATCTCTTTACTACATCCATAAGAGTACCAATTCATTATTTATAAAAAATATTCAATGGAGTATTCATTAAATACTCTGGTTATTCATTAAATACTGGTGGGAGGCTTCGACCGTGGCTACTTCCCACCCTACCGACAAAGACGTACCGCCAAGCGATTTAGCGTTCCGTATGTCGTGTAGAAACCGAAAAAGGGGTGTGGATTTTCATCCTCCTCCTAACAAGTTAACCCGCTTCCATCTTAGACTGCATCATCACTTACCGTCAGGTGAGATTGTAGTCAAGGGCTAGGGTAAATAACAAAAAAAAAAACTCTATTTTCATAAGAGACGCCGTATCGCTCCTCATCAGATGATCACTAGCCCTTATTGTTCAAATTGCGGTTTATAGACGCACAGATATGCTTTGCACGTCATACCCACGCATGCGGTTGGAAGTTTTAAACCGCAGGATGACTTCGTGAGCTTGTTTGTTTATGCTTTCATTATTTTGTTATAACCTCGTAACGCTAGTGGTTATTAAATACTCGTACAAGAAAGACTGCAGGGTAGAAATAAAAAACTAAATTCGTAGTTAAAATATGCTTACAATATTATAGTACTTTCACTTAAAGATTACTCAAAATAGAAGCACTTACACAAAAACTCAAGGAGCTGAAAATATACTGATAAGAATGATTGTCTATTTTGCCCTGAATTAAAGCACTTTTTAGACGTCAGGTTCTTCTGTTTTTATCTGTACAGAAAGGAGATTCTATGAAGAAGTTCCGGAAGCAAAATTTTATCATTCTTTTGAGAAGACTATACCAATAAAATACCTTCTACTTAGTCTATTCGCAGCGCAAAATAATTGGTTACACTAGTTAAGCAACTTTGACCCGATACCGATTCAATCAAGCAATATCGGGATGTAATTTTTTTTCAAGTAAGAACATCTTATAAATGTTTTTAGATGTTTTTTTTGATAAGTTCATTCTCCTTTTTTTATATCATCCATTTAAGTTTTTTGCTCCTCATGCAAACTTGAAAATACAATTCATTTAATTTTTATCTGTATATATGATCTTTTACTCGTAGTATACGATAATAAAATTAGAAGATATTGTCTTGGGAGTTAAATTAATTTTAATTTCAAAGACACTAGCAAAAACCGACACGAACCTTGCTGAAAGATACTGCGATTGATAAAATTAATATCTAAAGTTAATTTATGGGTTTTTTATTAGCTATAATAAATTAAATAAATAAATATCAAAATATATTATGTATTGATGATGATATGATATTGATATGATATGCTTGATGAGCTGTGATAGCCCAGTGGATATGACCTCTGCCTCCGATTCCGGTGGGTGTGGGTTCGAATCCGGCCCGGGGCATGCACCTCCAACTTTTCAGTTGTGTGCATTTTATGAAATTAAATATCACGCGTTTCAAACGGTGAAGGAAAAACATCGTGAGGAAACCTGCATACCAGAGATTTTTCATAATTCTCTACGTGTGTGAAGTCTGCCAATACGCATTGGGCCAGAGTGGTGGACCATTGGCTTAACCTGAGAGGAGACTCGAGCTCAGCAGTGAGCCGACTATGGGTTGATAATGATGATGAATATGTATTACTAACACGCTGACTTAGTCGTGTAACCAAAATAATGAGCACATATTATAAAATTATGCAAATTATTTTAAACACATTGACGCTTTTTATGTCAAGACGTTTGTGGTGATTTGCATTTGATTATAATATGTGAGATCACATAAAGTTTTGCTGATTTACGATTGGAATAAATTAAACATGTTATGTAATATTTAAATATAGCCTCTCAAAAAACCATAGTCGCATAGTGGTCCGTGGAAAGTAAAATGTCTTTGGTAAAATTGTCTGTGAGTTGCTTTATAAACCTCAGCTCCTTGGTTTAATTTTTAGTTTGTCATTCCAGATTCTATTCTATAACTAGCGGACGCCCGCGACTTCGTCCGCGTGAAATTCGTTGTAAACTTTCAACTACCCCTACCCTACCACTACCCTATCCCTACCCTACCCTACCCTACCCCTACACTACACTACCCCTACCCTACCCCTACCCTACCCTACCCCTACCCTACCCTACCCCTACCCTACCCTACCCCTACCCTACTCATTAAGGCTGCACTTCTTTATTTATTCCCCCCCCGCGAGTCGCGTCGAGCGCGGCAACCGTTACACAACGTACTTCTTACTTCTACGTATTTCGTGTATAACTTTGGTGTTTCTTTACCGATTTTGATGATTCTTTTTTTTAGTGAATAGGTAATAATGTTAACTTTTTTAGTTAGGGATGAGTGATGAGTGTTATAAACATAAGAGTAGACAAATGTAATTAGAAAGCTCCGAACTGCTAAGCCAACGGGAGTTACACGTGTTATTGTAAGTCAACCATAAAAAATAGACACATATATGCTGTTGTGTTTTTATAGATAATTTTAAGGAAAACATTTCCGTCATACATGATTTCTATGTAGCTTTAACCATTAAGGCTGTACACGCGACGGAAACTTAAAAAATTGAGTAACTTCTCCCGTTTTCTCAACATTTCTCTTCACTGCTCTGCTCCTATTGATTGTAGCGTAATGAAAAGTATGCTATAACCTGCCCAGGAGTATGAAAAATAATTGGACCAAGTTTCGTTAAAATCCATCGAGTAGTTTTTGTTTCTATAAAGAACATACAGACAGACAGACAGACAGACAGACAGACAAAAATTTTACTGATTGCATTTTTGGCATCAGTATCGATCACTAATCACCCCCTGATAGTTATTTTGGAAATATATTTCATGTACAGAATTGACCTCTCTACAGATTTATTATAAGTATAGATATAGAGATACTATCTAGACGTCATTTTAACAGCAGCTGAGATATATTTATGCGTTAATTCGTGTTACCTACGTAAAGATATGAAAGAGTCAAGATAATTGATTATTTATTCTACGCATAGATTAACGAATTGCGAAGATGAAATCTCGCAAAGAAACAGCAATCATAAGTGACTAAGTTATTATACTAAATTTCAAAAGAGAATCGGTTAATACTTGTAGAATCTATGAAATAATCTGGGATAATATTACGACACAGTTATAAATAAAAATTTAGCAGTAACTTCATCTGATAATACTTGAATACGTGTTTACATTACACATACATTTAATAAACATCTTGACCACAAATTGATTATACATAACGGTCACATTGAATGGGAAGATCAGAAGCTGAAGCAATGTGTGTCATTAGTACACTAATAATAATAATACACGCGGCACATTCCTGCTCGAACAACTGTGTAATTATTACTTACAAATGTACTCAAACCAGACGTGAGCGATATAAAAATGCGATGTCTTTCAACGTAAATTAAAGTAATTAAAGCGGCGGAATCCTCAAGCCGACTTACGCGATGGGTCTGACTGGCAGTCCTTTTGTCCTTGTCCGAGTTTTTTTTGTTTTATTTTTTTTATTCGGTCCAGTCCGCAATGCTCTTTGTTGATGTGATGTGTATTTGCATACACCCTTGAAACCGGCGGATGACTTGTCAAATGTGACTGCATTGTTTCTGTAATGATACGGTCGCGGCCACGAACTCGGGAGTACTTAAAGCGATGCTCCATTGGTGCGTTGCGTTCTGTTGTGACGTTGCAGCGTCTACGATGCTTCGTTTTCCATGTATTTTAAACCAGCGGACGCCCGTGACTTCGCTCGGCCTTTAGACCTCCGGTTCTCTCGCAAAGTCCATTCTTAGCGGACGTCTATTACAAGTAGGTAACTAATCTCTATGTATCAAAAGCGTTACGTCGTCGCAGCCACGTTTGGAGCTTCGTTGCTACGACAGTGTTTCACTTGTTTCGATCAATATGTTGAGACTGACTGGGTTCGTGCGTCGTCCTCTTGCACTGCGACGTCGTGCGTCATCGTAACACAGGTGTGGCATAAGCTAGCCACAAACAGTCAATTATTCTCACGTTTCTGTTGCACCAACGACTATAATTGATCGTGTGTTGGTCGCTGCGTACATGACTTGTATAGTATGCCGCGTGGGTACTACCGTTTGCTTTTCAGAAACGTGTGAATAATTGACCGTCAATGGCGACCTATACTATGCGTTGATCCGCTGCGACGACGTAATGCAACGCACTAATGTGGTATCTCCTTGTAGATGCCGCGTGTTCGTTAAACAGTATGGAAACCTACTGCGGCTTATTTTTCCTACCTAGGGTGACGTCACGTTTAGCCTTGGGTTCGACTTTGTTTTTAGCCTTGGATTTGACTTTTTATAACTTTTTCCTCAAGTTTGATTTTAAAGAAATAGACATTTCGGATATTAGCATGAACAAAAAGAAAGACGCCTGTACTATACTCATTGTTTTCCTATACATATACCTATATATATTTGATGTACTATTTTTAATTTACCAACGTTAACGATAATTTTAACATTTCAGGCGTGAAACCGGTAGAATTCTATAATTGAAACATTTGCCATATGGGTATTTATAATCCTTACAAATTATATTCTGTCGGCTAAGAGAAAAATCAAGTATTTAAAAGTATTCGTAACAATTAGCTTTTGCAGCATACGCCACTTTTATTTTGAACAGAGGCGCTTGGTATAACAGCTAGCCGCATACATCTTCTTTAACGTCTGCAGATACGACATAGCGGCGTGCACTTCATAGATACAAATATGCGCTGCCTTCACTGAGACCTTATTTACGAGTAGTTCCTAAATTGAAAAAAAAAAATCTAAATTGTATAATCTAAATTCTAAAGTATAGTTAGTTAGACTATTCAAGTCTTCAAGACAATCTTGTGTAGACCATTGGTCCAACGTATCCAGACCCACTATTTATCTCTTAGTATTATTTTGCCGGTACGTAATTGTCTCGAAGATTTATATCTGGATCGAAACTAAAAGGCCAACATAATAATTGTTCAGTGTTTACCATCTGCTCAAACGCCGTGAACTAGCCATATGCCACAAAAAATCGCGGCAGACAATGAGGTTCGCACATTCGGCTCCGTCGAGGTGAGTGAACCCGAGTAGATGAACATAGTCCATAGTTTTTGTTGGTGCTCGCGTCTGTGCAAAAAGCGATTTAAATAAAACCGAATGAATTGAAAGAAATCACGTTCTCTTGGCCGTAATTTCTGAACCTTGGCTAAGCTGGAAATCATAGTCGCTCGTTTATTATGCTTTGTATATATTGCATGCATTATACTCTTATTATAGCATATTATTATTAATTTGTTTAGTAAGTCTTTCGTCTCTAATTTGGCGTTTCAGTGTGTAGAGCTTATCCTATAGGAGTACGATTACCTATGACAATGATGGAAATGAAACCTAAAACTTTTTGAATATCATTATTGACAGCCGTTGGGCGTCCACTTCTTTTATTTATGTGTTGTATTTTACAATTTAGTTATAGTCTTTCGTCCCTAATTTGGTGTTTAGGTGTGTGTAAAACTTGTCCTATAGGAGTTGGATTACCTATGACTAGGTATATATCATCGTAATCATCATTATTTTCAGCCGCTGGGCGTCTACTGCTGGACTGAACATAAGCATCTTGTTAAGGTCTCCTAAACACCATGGTCGCTGCCGCTAGCCTATGTTCCGCTTGACATGGTTGGTCCTTCAATAGGCATTACGTTTACCTATGTGTGGGGTCGCAATTTCACCGCCTTGGGACTCCAAAGTTTATTGACTATTTTTGGTCAGCCTCTCCAAATCTTTAAAAGTAGGTATTGATAATTTTTAGTTAGTCAAAGTCAAACTCAACATTCATTTATTTCACATTGGCTTAGTTCACAAGCACTTTTGAAACATCAACAACAGGTGATAATTAGTCGAGAACTTTAAAAAATTAAAGTTACGCGAGTTTAAAACGCGCCTTGGTCAGACCCCACAACAAACACAGCCAGTTTTTTTGTTAATTTACCATTATTTAAGTAACTTGTCATATACGTACAGTGCATTTCATTTCCAACCTTTTTATCCTTTATGTAATATTATTGTTAATTACATGTTTGCTTGGATATTGAAGTGCTCAAGTACTTATTTGATGCGTTAAGTGATAAAGTAGTTGGTGTTATTGGTTGTGGTTCAATTTCAATAATAAGTAAATGTTTTCTCAATCATTCCGCATCAATATCTCATTTTAAGCATGTGTCGAACGTCGCGCGGACTGCAACCTTGAATCTAAAATTATTCCTTTATTCACTAAAGCACAATATTTTGCTCTGGCAAACATTATTCGTAGTTGAATTATTTCGCGCGAACGCTCTATTTCCACGCGTTCTAGGAAATGTCAATTAATTGGTTATTCTTAAACGACTTTAAAACACTTTACAATGGAACTTTAACGTCGTCTTTTTTGTCTATGTTCACGCGTATTTTTATACGAAATGAGAAGTCGATACGGTTTGTTTTATTTGTGAACCCTTAAAGTTCCATATTTGGTAAAGATCTCACAATCTTTCTTGTTACAATTTCAAATTTTCTTTATTCTTAGTCGAGTAGATCCTTAAATGGTGCGTTTAAATCGTCATTACATTTGTTCTTTTTTTTTTAGTTGTTGTAAAGTAATGGAAAATTTAAGTCATCGTGGGACGCTGGGTGGATGTGACCTATCGACTTTTTTAGTATTTTGTATATAGCGAGGCGACGGGCCAACATAAGATTTCATATCTATATTCATAACCTATATTTGGCTCACTGTTGAATATCACAGGGTAGGAGGGGTTAGGCTCCACCACGCTGGCCCAATTGGCAGACTTCACACACGTAGGTTTCCTCACGATGTGTTTCTTTCACCGTTTGAGACACGTGATATATGAATTTCTTAAAATGCATGCATTTTCATCCATGAGTAACTTTCAAAATAAACAACCTAAATATGTGCTTTTTAGTAACTAAGTATGTTTAGGTGTAATTATATATAGTTGTCGTTAACGTCGATGCGTCAGGCACTCTAGCAATTTAACGATCGCTAGAGCCCAATTGTTGTTTGAATTATGATTCCGATAAAGAATGATACGTTGTAGATGTTGCGATAAGTTTGCCGCGCACAAAAACAATTTATAGGGATTAACTGGCGATATGTATCATGAATATAAATGAGTCGAGACAAAAACGAGATGTGTCTGTGGAGAAATAATAAGAGGCGTTCGACAGCGATCGTCTAGCGACCAACGTCCTTGAGTGCAGAAATCCTTGATGAGTACAATCAACTGCCACCGGATAGCCGCCTTCATTCAGGGCTGCCAATTATTACTTTAACCTTTTGTCTTGTTTGCGCGCTTGACGGACGTTGAGCATTACTGCGAAGAGAACGTATTCTTACCTTTTATCTCGACATGTTAATATGTAAATGTTCGATTAATGCATTACGTGTAATATATTCCATCTACCTGGATGGTTTATGGTTAATCAAAAAGCACCCATTTCATCAATTGTGAAAACCACTTAATTTCTGCTATGTTTCTAGTTCTAATGTCAATATCCTGCAAATTTAAAATAAACGGTAATCTCTTAACATTTATAATAATGTTCTCCCACGCGTATTTTGAACACTGCCAATTTAATCTTGACATATTAAATTTACGCAAAGAAATATTTTAGTGATTAAGTGTACGCAAATACAATTAGGTGCGTTCTCAATTCCTTTGCTCTTTTAGAAAGAATTTAATCAGGCTTGATTCTGTTTCGACTAACTTAGGACAAGCCTTAAGCAGGTCTCTCAAGTCACAGATGATACAAATTAGGATTGCAGTACCTATATCTTGGAAGGCTGAGCTCTAAATATTTTTTTTTCGTGTAGGAGTCTGTGTGTTCCAGTTATTATGCTGACATTTTCGCTGTTCATTACTTAAATAACTAATAGATAGAAAATATACAATTCTTATCCCAGAACATCTGTTTTATGTCACCCGGCGTTGGTTCCAATCCGGATCACGAAGATTTTAGGTATAGGTCTCATTCATTGAGCATATAAACACTGGCCCTGAAGTAACTGTAATTCGAGGACCGAATCTTTCCCAGGAGACGCCCCCTAGAAATTCTCACAGACTCTATACCCATCTTTTACCTAGCCCTTGTGCTCGACTCTGGCTTCTTTACTTGCTTTAACCCGTCGATTACGCTACGCACGCTGTTGCGGGTCTCGTTAACGAGCCTACAGCAAATACACAGCCCGAATAGAAAAGGAAAAACATGGAAATATTTTACCAAGCTTTTAGCTATAGAAAGTAAAGGATGAAGCCCTGAATTGACGCGTAGGTGCTAGCGAGTGAGGAGAAAAAACTAAAACTGAAAATAATCGTCTATTAACAGCGCGAACCGCGATGCTCGTTTGGATGCGGGTTATCCGTATATGTAAACCTTGGTTCTCATTGAGAAACCTAGAGCAAATACATAGCTCGTAAAGAAATGGAAAACATGGAAATATTTGACAAAGCTTTTAAAGTAGCTATAGAAAGTGAAGGATGAAGCCCTGAATTGACGCGTAGGTGCTAGCGAGTGAGGAGAAAAAACTAAAACTGAAAATAATCGTCTATTAACGGCGCGAACCGCGATGCTCGTTTGGATGCGGGCTATCCGTATATGTAAACCGGTGATTATGTGCATTGCGATAAGATAAAGTAATCTTGTACTTGTTGCCACTGAAACTCAAGTGGAGCATAGCCGAAATTTTTGTGAAACGCGATGACTTCATTAGGTATTTACTTCGACAACTATGGCTAGAGCCGTGTGACTTTATCGTGCACGTTTTTTACAGTATATATGAGTAAGTCTGAACGTTTTCCGACGAATATTTTGTAATCCAGTTAATCGAGTCTTTTTTTTTTTTTAATACAGCATGCTCGGGATTATTTCTCATAACTTCAAGGTGTTGAAGAATCCACTTATAGAAGCCGTATTACATAACTAATATTTATTTAACTAAAAATAAAAACTTTTTATGTTTTTACACAAAGTAATTCAAATAATTCCGACTATTCATGTAACACACGACTTTATCAATCCTTGCATTTTAACATACGTAAAACTTGGCTACGTCGTAATTATAAGGATGCGTCTATGGGACACATTTTAAGATCTATTTACAAAAAAATATTATTTACCCCGAAAATATTAATTTTAGAAAACATGTTCCTTTAACATTTTTATATTTAATTTTCGGTAAAGAATATAACCCCAGAGTTATGGGAAATAGTCCCGAGCACACTGTATATTTTAGAAGCAATTTTGTATTATCAGAAAAGTCTTTCTCTCCTACTTATGCAGTGTGCGGTTGATCCGTCGAGTCCTTTGTTCGAGAGCAATCCAGTGAATGGGTGTGAACTGCGAAGTGAACAACTAAATTATACAGAGAAGATATCCGGCAGCCGGCAATTATCTGACCGTACCATTATATTATCAAATTGGCTCCGTAAACATGCCACTCTTGAGATTTAGCTCGAATTGAATTTAATTCGAGCCACGACCTGTCAACTTTACGTATATAAATTCACTTAATAATCGTTACCAATTACGTGACTGTACGGCCTCGCAGTATGGGCATTTGTTGGAATATCAATTCGAGATCTTTTGCGGTTATGGGTATGAGCGAGAATGAATTAACAGTAGATGCGGTGATTCATTCAAGGGCCAAACAAATCAGTATTTACTGGAATAGTTGCGGATATTCGATATATCCGTTGTATGACGATGGAAAACAACTATTAGTAACAACTGTTACATTGTTTCTCTAACAACATTCCGAATAGTATGCCACTGCTGCGTTATATTTGCTTTTGATTATGACGCAAACAATTGAAGAAAGCCAAAGGGTTTGTGTTTGTGGACTTCATCAAGACAAATTCATCTGGAAGGAGATAAAAGGACTAAGAATGAAGGAGGAATGGAACTCAAGTCGGAGAACGAGGAGAACGAGAGTCAAAAAAGACGATCAAAGGAGCAGAAGAATCAAGCAAATGATAGAGAAAAGCCGCCGGTTTATTTAAAGTACCATTGAATTGAAACCTGAAGCCCACTCAGCCCGACCAATGTTAATATTATTAAACGTTATTGCGTTATATATTTGCTTTTGATCATAACGACGCAAACTATTGAAGAAAACCGAAGGATTTCAGCAACAAAATAATCATCTCGAAGGAGATAAAAGGACTGAGAATGGAGGAGAAATGGCACTCAAGTCAGAGAAAGTCCTTTCTGCTTGTGAAAACCTTCTGTGCTATTTCTTTAGAAAAAGACGATCGGACGGAGCAGAAGAAAATAGCAAATGATGCAAATGAGTGGTCGGTCTATTTAAAGTACGCAACCATTTAATTGAAACCTTAAGCCAACTCAGCTCGACTAATGTTAAGTATAAAACTGTCGCCTAGAGAAACACTTGACACTTCGGAGGGCAAACTACTAAAACAGCATTGTTGTTGTCGGCTTAAATAGTAGTAATAATAAAACCCTTCTTATTGAAGGTTGTGAAAAGCCAGATCAAATGCATAATGTTACAGCTGTCTGTACCTTTTTATAATTGTAAATTGTAAAAAGTATTTTTAGTAATATAATCATAAAATGTTTACTTATAAAATTATTGTAAAGATGTAAATTTTAAATGGTGAAATTGTCATTTGAATCATTAAATACTTAATAAATAATTTGCTTGCCAAATTGGCAAGATACATTTACCATCTACGTCTACCGACCACCTGTATATATAATGCATGTATCTGCAAATAAATAAATTGATTGATTGATTGATTGATTGAAAAAATGTACAGGCTGGATAGTTATATAATTCTACTCGCACATTTCGTGTGTACGAAACGTGTTACATGTACGGCGGTAAAGTAACCCTTTTTGATAAAATCGCCGTCAATACTGCACGTGTTTAATGTATTATTCATATTGGCACAAATATCCGACAGAAAAAAGATTAAGCAGAACTAAAAGCTATTAAGAAAACCTGCGTTTGTCACACGCACATTCGTTTGGGCTATAGTCATTGTCATTGTAGTAACGTGAATATGATTAGCATTGTACTGGGGAGTGTTGTACTACGAACTCCACGCTTTACATCTCGCCACAGCCTAACAAATATTAGCATACAGTACTACTGCGGTGAATATTTCATATTGTAAACAAACTTTTCATATTGGCAAAAATATTCGATAGAAAAAAAGAACTGAATTAAGAAAAAATGCGTTTGTCACATGCACAGTTATTATTACTGTGGTAACGTAAACATGATTAGCATTGTACTGCGGAGTGTTGTTCCTACTAACTGCATGCTTTTAAATTTTCTCACCACAGCCTAACTAATATTTACATACAGTATCACTACTATGGAAGAATATTTCGTATCGTAAACCAACTTGACTTTTTTGTTCCGTTGTAACGAGCATGTTGATTTGGATGTACCGTCAAGCGATTATCCGGTAAGTCAAGCGGTCCGTATCCGGTATGATGATGGTGATAAGCAAAAAAAATCCAGTCTGAGTTCGTTGTGTTGACTGTGGTGCGCATTTGAAAGCTTTCGTTGGTTTAATTTTAAGTAATTTGCGACTTTACTTTCGACTTTTTTGCACTGTAGCTAATTTTAATACATTAATTCCTTTCTTTGGTTCTATTGTCGCAGGGTGCCAGAAAGAGATTGTTTATAGCAATAAGGCCACCTTTGCATGCTCACTTGTATTTTCATTCTGTTACTGTTTTCTTTTTTATGTTAACATATATTTTGTGTACAATAAAGTATTTCTTCTTCACTATCACCAATTAATACAGATGAAAGTCTTTTGCATTAATATTAAACTAACAAAGTTGAATTGGCTGTCTTTATTTAGCCTGTGGCTTGTGGCGGCGCGGGCGCACAAATATCGCTGATCGGCCTTTCTCTCGCCCTTCCGCGCTATTTGATCTCCGCGCGCTCGATTGTCTGTCGCAGTCAAGTTCACGGCCTTCCTCGATCGTTAACCATCGTGCATAATTCTATTTTCTCGTCTGACTTGTTTATAATGTACTGCATTAATTCGAATGCTTATTTAAACTATATTTCTTTAAATGCGAAGCCTATTGTTATATTTAATAACGCTGTATTATGTATGTACTACCGAACCCGGTGAACGTAGCTCTGCCATGTAACTAAATTTCTTTTATACTATGATCGTGATTTAAAAATTAGGTATTTTTCACCCTGCTACCCCAAGTAGTAGGTTGAAAAATACTTTACGATTTATTTTCATGATTTATTTTCATTTTAAGGAGTTCAAAATTTAAGTTTTAATAAGCAGTGTTCAGTGCCTCAAATCGGAATTAAGAGGAAACGTAAATCCACCGCGACGAATTGAGAACCACCTCTTTTTTATGAAGTCGCTTAAAAACTGACTGAAAACGGAAACTTGCGTTACAAAAATCATATAAACTAATTAAATTATACTAAAGAACATGGTGTTTAAGTACAAAATCATCTATAATCCATACTAATATTATAAAGCTGAAGAGTTTCTTTGTTTGATTGAACGCTCTAAACTCAGGAACTACTGGTCCAATTTGAAAAAATCTTTCAGTGTTAGATAGGCCATTTATCGAGAAAGTCTATAGGCTGTATATTATTCCCATATTCCTTCTGGAATGGGAGCCACGCGGGTGAAACCGCGCGGTGTCAGCTAGTAAAAAATATAAAAGAAAAAAGTTTAAAAGGTGAGGTTTTTTGTAGAGTTACTCGTAAACGCATGATGGCATACCTGGTTATTTTGCGGATTAACAGTTAATGTAAATCGATAATCCTCCACAGATTGCCATCTTAATTTCGTAGTCTCGTGAAGGGTACCAGCGATTGCATGAGCCAACGTGTTATATCAGCAGGTGGATCAGGGACAGGTGAAGTTGGCAATGATCCCAAAAGCCTAGTATTGGGGGCCTTTGTATAAATAACACTATAATAATAATTTGTTATTTTTCTCTTGTTAGAGCTGTCTAGGTTAATAGCCACAACATTATAATACCTAACCTAACGTGGAACAACCTAGGAGAAAAAAAGAAAACTGAAAGTCAATACTCTTGTTCATACAACATAACATAAATATATTAACAGAAAAATACAATAGCAAACATTTAATTTTGAAAAGTCGGCCTTATTGCTGCAAATGTACACTTTGAGGCAGTATGCCAGAATTATTTACTGATAATAATTGTACTCTAATGTGATAGCTGTCTAGTAGAGCCTTCGTTAATAGCTAGAACGTAAAACAATGTACGAGTAATATATTATTATGAGAGAACAAACATTTTATTACAAATAAGCATAACATTACTATATTGTATATTGTAACAAATGTATGTCAATAATATACGAGATACCTTATACAGTACCTACAAATTCATACGTGAATAGGTGGCCTTAATGCTGCAAGCAATCACTTAGAAGAAGAGTGGACGAATTTGTGTAGAAAGAGTGGAATGTATAAATAACAATAAGACATAAGATTAACAATTACATTAACCGACTTAAAATTTAAAAATGTAATTCATCTTCTTAATTAAAATCCGTAGTAGTTCCGTTGATTCCCAAAACCAGTGTATACTGCTTACTCTAGTCAAAAACCGTGTGCAGTTCACTGAGGACATTACAAAGAAAGAAAAATATGATTATACTATGCGTAATCTGCAACAATACCCAAGCTCTTCTACAGTTTCCGTTCAACACAATATCATTTGAGATCATTCTCGATACACGATTATTTGAAGTGCCCCATTACCGTATTATTACAGTAAGTATTGTTCTCGATTTTCGGTACAGTTCGTTGACCCGTGCAATAGCCTTCCTAGTTTTAGTTTTGTCACGAGTATAGGTTTATATGGAGTGCTGTGAGCCCAATGGATATGACATCTGCCTTGGATTCGGAGGGATTATATGTCACACCCCGTGCCATATCAACCGGGACGAAATGTACGAATCGGCATCCGCTGTGCTTCCGCTTTTTAAATATATGATATATTTTCTGTACTATATAATGTTTGTACTTTTTATACATACGAACCTTTCTCTTGTATCACACTATTGTTGAAAACTTCATTAAATCCGTTGAATAGTTTAAAAAAATCCAAGTGAACATACATCGGAAGCGACTTTTTTTATATGTGTTACGTTCAATGATCGAAAACGCGTTGTGGTCTCAGTAAAACATCCAAATGGCGAAATTCGTGTTAAAGCTCTAATAAAAACGCGCACGCGTTGAGATCGAATAGCATGTCAGCCACGACACGAATTTCGCTATTTGGTTTTTCTGTGATTGCCATACGGCGTCGTGCGCGTTTTAGTACAGCCATAACACGAATTTCGCGATGTGGATGTTTTTATGTGACCACAACGCGTTGTGAGCTATTTTTCCGCTCACTGAGCGTTTTCGTTCTTTGAGCGTAATATATGAAATGATAATCTATACTAATATTATAAAGCTGAAGAGTTTGTTTGTTTGATTGAAAGCGCTAATCTCAGGATTTGACTGGTCCGATTTGAAAAATTCTTTCGGTGTTAGATAGCCCATTTATCGAGGAAGGCTATAGGCTATATATTATCCACGTATTCCTACGGGAACGGGAACCACGCGGGTGAAACCGCGCGGCGTCAGCTAGTAATAATATAATATAGTAGCCACACGTGTCTTATTTAAACTATTATGTTGAGCTATTTTCTAAGAGTCAATAGACCGGCCGAAACGTTCAAATGAAGAGTTGAATGGCCATGAATTGCTATTACCTACGTTATAGTTGAAACATAAAAAGTTGTTTACACCTAGAGGCGCCTGTTTTTGGAGCTTGATCAACGACTTAGATTAATATTTGTAATGGGCATTAAATTATTTTTTTGGTAACAATATTATACGTAATTTATTAGTGTTATCGTTTTTTTTTATCTAGATTCCGTCTTTTGCTATTACCATTTTCTTTTATTATGATTAGTAATTGAGTACGTTTCAACTAACTTTCGGGAACAATTAAATCAATTATTATTGTTCGCTATAGGCACATGAAAACATTTCACCAACAGGTACTTTGTACAATTCAAAGAGGCTTTTCGTATTTTATATAAAAAACTAGCACACGCCACGAGGTTTCACCCGTGTAGTTCCCGTTCCCGTGGAAATACGGGGATAAAATATAGCTTATAGCACTCGGGGATAGTGTAGCTTTCCAACAGTGAAAGATTTTTTCAAATCGGTACAGCAGTTTCGGAGCCTGTCCAATGCAAACAAACAAACCATCAAATCTTTCCTTTTTATAATATTATTAGTATACATAATACTACTAAAACCACTAATAAGTAGTATCTTCTATACCAATGGTATAATAATTTAATTAAAGAGGTTTGTGGTATTGTAGGGGGTAATTAGCTTTGTCTACAGAACCGATTTTGAAAATTCTTTTACCACTGTAGCCACGTCATTTGTGACTGTCATAGGCTATATTTTATCCCCGTATTCTCAAGGAAACGGTAACTATAATTTTGTAAACAGAATATGAAAACTAGACACGATTTATAATGGTTATGTTATGATGCTAAACATAACTTGGAAGCATTTGGACATTGGTGGAACATTATTAGTTGCATGACATTAATTATACCCTACTAAAAATAACATAACAGTCACATTTATTCTTCCGTCACGAACAAAATGGTATACAAAGTATTTGATCGTAATATACATTCGTAATAGCGATACTATTGTACCATTGGACTTACTCGGACGCTTTGACATAAATATACGACTAGTAACTAAAGTTTAAATGACATCGATAAGCAAAGTGTCCATAGCGTCATTTAAATAATTTTGGTCCTTCGAAAGCGGATTGTAACCGAACGACTATTACGATACGGGATTTGCCCGAAGAAAGCCGTTTTCACAAGCGAGCATTTCAATGCTATTCGACAGACTCAATGTTTGACTTGCTGTCAGATATAAATCTCCGCGGATCACGAGGTCGTTAATGTGATATTCGTGTCGGCGCCGTCTGTTAGGTACGGCACCGTTACTCTATTGTCGATTCAAATGAGTTTCATGCATTTCATATTTGTCTGTGTTGTGATCGCGTGATCTATGTCCGGGCTGAAATGTTTCGTTTGTTTTTGTTTTGTTTCTTTTTTTTTTTTTTCAAAGATTGTGACCTCTTTTGGTTGATATTGAAAAATTGTTGCCTATTTCGACTTGAGTATTTTTTAGATTCAGCAAGGGATGGTCACAGCAAATCTTCGTTGGCTTTAGTTACGTAATACTTTGATTATAGGTATGATTGTAGTTTTTTTCCCCTTCTAATAAATCCTTTTCCGGGAAATTTCAATTTTACTTAAATAACGTAAATTATTATTTTCGTGTTGAATAGTGTAGGTATATATCAAGGAAGGTATAAGCTTCATATTACTTAAAGCTACGACCATTAATAAGAGCGGAGTATCAATGCACAAATTTGGCAAAAACGGGAAGAAATATTCCTAGAGAGTTTTCGTTGCGTGCGCTGGGTCTTGGCTAAATCATGTACTCGTATGACGGTATGGTTTCCCTTTAAAAGATCTAAAAGAGCTACACGCAGATAAAGCCACAAGCGGCCGCTAGTATTCAATGAAGGCTAAAATACAAACTGACTTAGTCCTACGTAGACGAAGTCGCAGGCACTTGCTAGTATGCTATATACGCTAGAATATAAACTGGTTTAGTATTTAATAAGAGCCATTGCATTGCACTGATAAAGCTCGTGCACATTTTAGACAGGCCTCACCGCAAAGCATCGCATTACATTAGACGCCCATGAGATATCGCTTTCATGATTCATCCGTTCTAAATGTGCTACCGCGCATTAGTGTAATCTGATACAGCGTGTATCATCTATTGTTTATGCGATATCTTGAAAATATTGCAATTTGATTTTTCATCAAGTTTTTGTCGGTCTAGTCTTGATGTGTCGCGTGCAAAAAGTGTTACAATTCAGTCTGTGTAAGTTGTTATGACGCATTCTTTGTAAGAAATACTTTTGTGTAATGAAAGAGAAACAGAACGACTATAATGTCCACTGGTGACATATAGATACTCCTAGTAAAACAAATAGGCAGGCTCTGATAGACCTTCCAGGATTTAAGCTAGACACAGGTAAAGCCTTAACCTACCCGATCCACTTAAATATGACCGAGAGGAGAACGCCAAGTCGTGGCGGTACCTTCACTACTAGAATTGAGTACAAGAGTGTACTTTATGTTTAAAATATCTTTTCAGAAAAAAAAAGTTGTAGACAAATGTGAAATACAATATGGTATTTATTTTTTAAAGAAAAAATAGCCTTGCATAAAGCTCATCATGATTACATTCTGATTTTTCAAATTATCGTTTGATGACATTTGGATATAAGCCTCGCTTGCCTGGAAAATTGTTGTAACCATCTTTTACGGTAGAATCTGCACACTATAAAAAATACAAATTAAGACAATGTTCAAGTTACGTCCAACACTTCAGTCTATTAGTCAATTATGTGGTTTGTTTCGTGAATACGATCTTAAGTGATTCAAGGTTTTCCCATTCGTTATTAGTCTGCGTGGAAAGTGTTTGTTGTTAGCAATGAAATGTTGATTAAAATTTACCTGCTTTTTTTTTATTCAAGTAAAAAAAAAACAACCCCTTTTAGCTTTTAGTAATGCGGGGTAGTTCCCGACGTTTGATATGCGAGCCGTGATAAGGTCGCCGGCCACACGACACTTCAACCCCTTGCACTGCGAGGGCTGCTTGCCCTTCCGCCTATTGATTAGCGGTATACGTGTGTCAACGCTAATGTTCGAATAACACCTTTTTTATGCAAGATAGGTTCGTGTTTGACCATGATCTCACTTGATGGTAAGTGTAGATATAGTCTTCGATAAGACACGTTTGCGTATGGGGTACCTGTTCACTCTTGTTTTATATCTATAAGTTATAAAAGTCACGAACTCACGAACACAACACATTGGGATTCTGGTACGACTACGTATGAGAAAACCAAAATACGCACGGCTAGCGTATGAAAAAAGAAGCGTTTTGTACGAGTTATATGGGAAAATTAACAACATAGGGATGAAAAACCCACCCGATGTCTTGCGGTGCGATGGTAGAAAGAGGAAGGTGTTCCTACCACCTTCCCTTTGATTACCAGTACGTGTCAATGCGAATGTAAGAATACCGGCTTTTTTATGCAAGATAGGCTTTTGACCATGACCTCACTTCATGGTAAGTTTTATAATCTAAGATGGGACACGTTTACCTAGAGTGTGTACAACCAAGCTATAAAAGTCAGGAAACCTAGACTTGGTAAGGGTATTCCAAACCCTAGCCATGCGTATGAGAAAAGTAGACGCAAAGCGTTTTGTGCCAGTCCTAGGGAATATCAACAACATGGAAAAAACCCTCCCGATGTCTTGCGGTGCGATGGTAGAAAGGGGAAGGTGGTATGACGTCAAATAGCTGCTGAACACAACTCTCGGAAAATAATCTATGAAACACACACAAACCTACGCGTAAAACTGACTTGTGATGCTCTTTTGTACTTACCACAGCTGACGCTGCTATTATGACGATATCAAAGCCATATAAATGTCCGAATAAATATAAAATCTTTTCATTCCGCCTTATTGATTAGACCCTGTTGTATCAACATTAATGTTTGACGTAGTTCTGAAGTAGTGAAAAGAATGTTGTCATCATAATGTAAAAATCCTTGTAAATGCCATACAAAACTTTTCTTTCTTACGTCTTTTAACGTTGAAATTCGTACTTTTTCTTAGGATGCGTGGTAGATATGCGTTGTGATTGGTTTTTCATTCATCATATTAACTAGCTTCGGTTTTCCGTACCACTAACGTATTATCTTCCACTCTAAAGTGAATAGGCATCTTCTAAACTAGCACGTCCTACCATAGACTGTATTATGACTACTAGGCGTTATGCAGTTAAGGGCCAGCGTATACCTTCGAAAAAAAAAAACGCCAAATCACCACGTCTCGTCAGGTTAGCGCTGATCCTTAGTGCATTGAAGTACCTACTCGTAATAGAAGCGTGTTGTAAAATCTATTGCGCTCATTGTGCCTATCGAAAGTCGTGAGTTGTACATTCACTCTTCAACGACTTGGAAAGGAGGTGCTAAACTGCTAACACGTTTGTAAACTACCACTGTAATATTGTACACTAGCGGAAGCTCGCGACTTGACTCGCGAACATGTTGTTTTTTTTTTCTTTCGGTGTAACTGTTTTTTCTCTATATGTCTAGGTAGGTATTAATAAAACAATGTTAATGATGCCTTGCGGATTAATAATAAAAATCGAAATAGTTTCTTGTACGTGCATTTATTGCATTATGACTTAGAGACTTGCTAATACCTTTGTAAAATAACAATGTTCATCAGTAGCGGACGCTCGGGACTTGGCCTGCGAATCTTTTTCGTTTTAACTGTTTTTTCTCTATATGTCCCGTATTAATAAAACAATGTTTCCAATGCTTTGCAGATGTACGGAATAATAATAATCATCATCATCATAATAATTAATGATAAAATTGGATAATTAATATAAGAACACAAACAATATCCAATTTTTATCCTATTATTCTAATGAGAGAACAAAAATTGGATATTGGTTTTGTGTTCTTTTACTCTTCATTTATTGCACCTTCTCAATGTTTGATAATAAATAATTTTATATTAAATGTACAGACTCAGTTTTCACTTTCTTATTAATTTTGCCCAATTTTCTCGAAACTTTTTAGACAAGAAAACTTTTTGAAAATCACTATGAAAAGGCATTAATAATTTTTGAAACTACGAGGATTGATGATGATTGATTGATTGATTGATTTATAGATTTCATCTTCTAATTTATCAGATATTGTAATACTGCAAATAACTGCTGGTTAGTACGAAAGGCCACGATTAACCTGTAGGTCACCTACTACCTACCAGTGGCTTGCTTGTACAAGGTATGCACTATGCCTACAAATTGTGCAAAATGGAAAATTCCTTCTCCCAAGCGGACTCTCTCTTCTTTTATTGAGGCTTCAGGATAGGCATTTTTGCATCTACGAAGTGCACGCCACTGCTACTTTAGGAAAATTAGCTCTCGGCCCTGTTTGCCAACATATCGGCTCGGCCTTAAGGAGTAGTATTGCAAGCCGGTGCCTTGCGAAACTGCTGTCCGTACTGGTTACGCTAAATCAATCTCGGCTTAATGGCACCTCTCGCTCAATGTGATTATTGTCGTTAGATTCTGTAACTGTTTTAGATTAAGTTGATTTCTCGGCGAATGAGGTCTCTTTTCCTTGTTGCTTAATCATTTCATTGGATAATGACAGGATTAGTAACTTTCAATATAATTAATCGTAGATATTGACGATAGCAATATTTTACTAGTAAAGTCCGTATTTAATTTTATTGTGGTAATGTTGATTTTTACTCTTAAATTTTGTTGGAAATGTGAAATTAGGTAGGATACATATTTGGGTACACATACACGCCAACTATATAAATATCCCATGGATATATTGTCCCTTGTTATTTCAAAGACACTTTACATTTAGATTGTAAGTTAATAATCCCTCATTTGCACGAAAGTTTTTTTACGGGCGTTAAAAAAGCGTTCAAAAGCGTGCAAAAATTAAATCGAGATTTTTTGTCAACAGTTTACGTCTTCGGTGACAGAAGAAGGCGCCTGCGGTAGCACATCGTCGTCGACGTCATCATCGTCTTCTTCATCATCATCTTCTTCCTCCTCTTCGTCGGACTCGGACACCGCGGACGCCGCTGGCGGCTCCGCTCATCCCGCAGATGACTCCAGTGCCGCTCTTGCTGCCGCTTGCCAACTACAGGTTACTTGTTTTTTAAAAACTCTTAATACATTTTTTTTTTCTAGAAAAAACCATATGACCAGTCGGCCAATTCACTAACTTTAAAAAATTTCAGTAGAATTGTAGTTACAAATTTACCAACAAGCTCTTGTTAGTATTTCGTCTGTCACGTGTTTTCGTATTCACTATTTATTTAACGGAAATTACCTGTAAATTATCTTTACAGATAAATTTCTCCATAACTGGTCAAAATTTCAATTATAGACAAATGTCATATTAGCTTCTCACAACTCTTCGTGGATATAATAGACATGGGTAATGAATATTGTCCGGTTGTCAATGTGATTATAGTTAACATGGGCTTTACGTAATAGGAAAAATGCGGTTGTTATTGATTTTATGTTAATATTATTAGGTGGCTAACATAAGTAAAAGTTAGTGAATGAGCCAGCAGGATGTGGCTATTCTTTCCTGAAATTACTTGGTAAATAAAACCATATAGAAACTGTGTCATGACGCGATAGTCTAACCCGAAATAAATTCCACAGGTCATCGACGACGCGGACCTTGCGGAACTATTTCCAGAACAAACATCGTGCGCGCCGGCGCAACAGCCCAATTTCCCAACCTTCCCCGTTCACAACGCTTCGCCGGAGAGCGACGACAAGTCAATAGTTGATAACGGTAAGTTAAATTTAAACCTTTGTTCATACAAATACCTTAAATATTCAAGTATCGATAAATGGTTATTGGGCATTTTCAGGTGATGGATCGAGTAGTGAAATGGAACTTCCACCGCAGCTAGTATCAGCTGCGATACAAAGAGCAACAGCCGACTCTTCGGGGTCTGAGAATGAGTGTTCTAACTCTGATACCGTTCATCAAAATGCTTCACACTACGCCTCTAGCCTACTACAGCAGTTCGTGGCGAAAACTCAGCTTCTAAGTAGTACTGCACCTCTATCATCTATTAATTCAGCAGCTGCATCGTCTTTAACATCTGCACTCAATACAAATCCATTAAGTGGAGTGGGCACGATTAACGACTGTGTTCTGGATCAAATAAATAATCTCGCAGATATCCCACCAATTGTACCAACTTTTTTAAATAACACCCAACATTTAAGTCCACAGCAGACTGAAGAGCTCACTCAAATAAATAAAGATCTTGAAGAAATTACGTCTGTGTCTGAATCTGTTGGTTTATCAATAACAAACCCACTAAGCCTAGAAGATTGTGTGGACAATAATGATTTTATGAACTTGGATATAACGTCTGGTGGCTCAGAACTCGGCAGTGCCAGTGACTTCTTGAAAAGTTCACCCATAACTGTAGTAAATGCGGATGCTGGTACCCTAAGTCAATTAGATTCTCAAAAACTAGATACGATTAGTACGAATTCTGTTGAATCTCAAGAAGATGTTAAGAATGTCATTGTTGAATCTAGAAGAAAACGTGGGCGACCTCGTAAAGTAAGAAAAATGGAAGAGTATGAAACTAAAAGTAGTGAATCTCAGAAAGAAGCAAAGTCTAGAGGTAATGTAATCAATGATTTTCATAATAATAATGACCCGCCTAATGTTTCGCCAGACTCGGGTATTTTATCAAACCATAATTCGCCTACGCATTCACCGTTAAGACGACATGATTTAGATGAAAGTCATAGTAGACACAGCAGAAAATCTATTCAAAAAGAAAACACGACTGTTGACAGGCAACGTGCGAGGTCTAAATCCAAAACTCGAAGTAGGGCCCACAACAGATCAGATTCTAGTGATTGCGACTTTTCAAAAAAACGAATGGAAAATGAATTAAAACAAATTAAAACGGAAGCGCCTTCGCCAGTTCCACTTAAACAAGAGCAAAATAAATCAGAAAAGTCCAAAAAAAATGATCATAAATTGGATATAGCTGCTTTGGACAGAATGTTATATGCTACTGATAGAGTACTGTATCCGCCGAGAAAAAAAGTGGGACGAAAACCACAAAGTAAAGCAAAAAGTACTAAAACAACTAAAACTTTAAGAGATAAAAATCAATATGATTCAGCGGATAGTGACGACGACTCATTACCGTCTAATAACAGATCAGTACTATCTGGGGTTTATGCAAAAAGAAAAGAAGTTAATAGTAAATTAGCAACCTTACCCAAGAACAACAAGAATAATAAACCAATAAATAATTCTTGGAGAGATCATCAAAGTGAAAATGAAGCAGCTGCTGACGATCCTCTGGATCCAACGTGGAAACAAATTGATTTAAATCCCAAGTATAAAGACATTCTGTCAGGCTACAAGAGTGATTATGAGTTCAAACCATACAAAAGTTGCAGTAGACTTATAGAGTCTGGCTACAAGAGCGATTATGGCTGTCGATCAGGTTATAAAAGCGATTGTTATCGGTCAGGTTATAAAAGCGATCATAAGTCTGGCTACAAGAGTGATAAGTCTGGTTATAAAACAGACTACAGTGTTAGAAGTATGCGAAGACGAATGAGAAAGCTTAAGAAAACTAGATCAGTGAGAAATAGATCTTATTATAAAAATCAAAAACACTTTGTTTCTGATCAAGAAGTTCTTCTTTTGTCGAATAAAACATTCAGTAGTCTCACTTTAGGACATAGTTCAAGTGATTCTGAATGTGAAACGTATTTACGAAAACCTAACGCTAGTCCAAAGTATGTGAGTGTTTGCACAAAATATCCATTACCATCAAAATATAACTACAGCTTTAGTAAGTCTAATCAAAAACATGTATTGAGATTAAATGCTTCTGATCCGTTTGCTCCTGGGCCAGTATTTAGTGGCTTACAGAGGCCTGTTACGACATATAATATATTCAAAGTAAGTCACAACAATAATAACACCCTATTGAAATCGCCTGCAAAAAATACTTGTGTAGGTAATTCTTTACCATCACTTAAACCCGTCTTTTCACATAAGTTCGGAGTTTCACCGATTTCGGCTACGACGAAACAATCAAATTCGAAAAAGGATAATTCTGAGAATCCGAGACAGTATCCAAGGACTCTTTCTCCTAAGAATCGTAAACAAGTAAAGAAGGATTCGCCGACGGGGAAGAAAGAAAATTCCTCTAAACCACTAGCCAGTATATTCGAAAAAGCTAAAAACTCATATATACCGAATAAATCTTTATTGAGAAATGTATTTTTAAATTTTAAGAAGCCAAACATAAAGCCCACATATCATATTAAAAAGCATAGAAGAACAGTTGTCTTAGCACCACCGAAAATTAACTTAAAACCTGCAGAAAGACCGTCTCGCGTCACAGTTAAAACGGAAAACAAACATCATAGGCATAGAAGTAAAAGACGACACCGATCAAGATCTGTTTCAAAATGTCGAGAATCATATACTACTCGAAATTCTGTCGATTCCGTCGATCAAAAATTCACACAAGATATGGATAGTCTTATATCAAACTTTATTAAACTGTGCCAAATTGCACCTAAGTTTATTGTGAACACGCAAACTATTCTTCAGAAAGCTGTAGAAAAAGAAAAGCCACCAGTCGAAGCACCTCCACCCGCTAAGGTAATTAAAAGAGCATCGAAGAAAAGAAAAACATCAGATAATCAAGAGATTGCTACACTGACTTCTAAACGTAGACACAAGAAACAGTTAACCGAATCTCAAAACAAAGGTGGTAAAGATACTAATGAACACAAATTGCCATTGAAAAAACGACATTATCATATAAATTCGTCTACAAGCAATGCATTAAGTCTTAGTTTAGTCACAGCAGAATTTGATGACAATTCAAAAACTGTTAGCCCTGAAAAGTTTTTATGTACTGAAACAGATTGTATGGGGGAAATGCATAATAATAGCAGTAACGATTCTTCAAAACCAAAAAATTCGTCAGAAAAAACTAAAAAAGATTCAAAAAATGTTTGTACTGTTCAAGACACTAAAAACCTCAACAATGATTCGCCAAAATCAATTAAGGCTAACTCAAACACGGCCGAAACATCAACCGACAAAGACAATGAGGATAGTATAATCTCTCCGGTTTCGGAAAGTATGATTGACGACGATTTGTCTATAAAAAAGCCTACACCAGAACAATCAGAACTATCAAAGAAAATTTATGAAACATCAGAAAAGCTTAAAGCTGTTCATAAAATGGTTCATGATCTTGAAAAAAGTTTACCAAAATCTAAAGAATCCGAAACAAAAATAGAATTATCTAAGTCTGAAACTCAACGGATATCGTCACCAAGATCTGAAGTAAAATTGTCACCAGTTCGTAACCCAGCCCCAATAGCAACACCTAAAAAACGTCATAGGTTAGAAGTTGAAAAGGTTACATCTAGTCTAGATCAGGTAGTACAATCGTTGTCGAAAAAGTTGTCTGAAGATAAATCTGGTAGCAATAACGCTAAGGATATAAATCAAAATACAACAAAAGAAGAAGCTAAAGAAACTGATAAAACCTGTGTTGTTGTATCCACTGCTCAAACTAATGTTAGCAATACCAATATTGATCCTCTCAAAAGTATGTCTGCCCGATCTTTGTATAAAAGTTCTATTCCGCCTGCCCAAAAATCTGAAATTATGACTAGGAAAAAGAATAGACTTGAGGGTCTTACCAGCAATTTAGTATCTAAGATTAACCCAAGTGCGGCAACTAAAGTTCTTGATACACTTTTGAACAATAATATACGAAAATCTATTGAATCTCGAATTCTGGAAAAAGAAAAAAATAACTCTGAAAGTGTAAACAAATTATCTGACGAAAAGTCTAAAGCCAAAGAATCTCCACAAATGAACACCAGAGCAAGTGTTATTAAATCTCCTGTATCTAAAGGTAAAGTATTAGAAAGTAAAAAGACAAAAGTGTTGGAACTTGTTATAGAAAGATCAATAATTGTCAATGTTGATAAACCGACGGGCATTTTTGAGTCTTCCATTGACTTAGAAGATCAAATACCTAAGTCATCTATTTGCGTTGCTAATGGTATTAGCGACTGTATTAAAACTAAAAATAAAGTTAAAGGGAACGATAGCTCGAATTCAACTTCCCTGTTAGCATCGATTGATACTGAATCTGATATTCCATTGGCATTGATTTCGGAAACTCCTGAACCTGTTATTAGGCCGAAAAGAGGAGAGTCTATAGCGTCAGTTTTATCTGATAAAATACAAGAGACAACAGGTGGTCATAATTTACGCCAAACAAAAAGAACTCTTGCTAATGAAGCCGAAGATTCGAATGATAAGAAAAAGAAGAAAATCACAAATAATTTAATACGCGAAAGTAAATTAGTTCTTCCTACGAAAGTAATGCTACCTAAACTTACAACAGAAAAATTACTTTCTTCCGATCCAAGTAAAAAGGCGGTTGTACCAGCTCGAACGAAAGATAACACAACAGATAACAAAACTACAGAATTGTCTAGAAAACGTACCAGAAGACGTAAAGCAATTAACAGAACAGGGTTTCCTAGTATTAAGAAAAAGAAAAAGAAACTGGAACCTAGCCTTAATCTTACCTCAGACAGCCATTTCACCTCTGAAGATACTGATCATTCTGCATTTGAAAGAGTGCCGAAAGACGGTGAAGCTATGAGTAGTTTCTTAGAACGGACCACAAATAGAAAACCAGAATTGAAAGTTGTATTGAATAAAGATGATGTACCGAAATTACCGAAACAAGGCAGATTAACTGTTGTAGCTCTAGAAAAACTACAAGGAAAAGAATTACCGACAAATTCAAAATCTACCATAATTGAAAAGAGTGTAAACGAGAAAAAAATTGGAGGGTCCTCTATATTAAGAGCTCCATCTTTACAACTAAAACAGAACAAAAACGATAAAGAAATTAAGAATCACATAAACAAATGGGAGGTTCTAAGCGAAACAGATAGCATCCCCTCTTTAACGAGTTCTCTAAGCAATGATCCTGAAGACAGTATTCCTCTAAGTTTATTAAATTTGAAGGCTGATAAGCATACTCGATTGGATAACTTAGAAAGACTCAAACGTAAGACACGGGCCATGTCACCATCTCATGAAATAGAGGAAATATTCTCGAAGCGCAAAGTCGTTGAAAAAACTAAAGAGGGCTTGAGACCAAAGTCTAGTTTGGCTATCTTATATCCAAGCGACAGAAGATTTACAAGAAGTTCAGATAACACAGTTGATGATGTCAAAGTCAAAACTAAAAAGGTTGATAACAAGAAGCCAGTTCCAGAAACATCGGATAAATCTACCAAATCACAGTGTATTATGACGAGAAGAAAGTCTAGATCGTGTCAAGCTAAGAAAGTAAATGAGATCCATTCCAGTTCACGCGAAAGTTCATTAGACACAGTCATCAGTCGACGAATCACTTGTAAATCGCGCGAGCCGTCCATCGACCTGCAAGATCATGACGAAAACGATCCGTTGCCTCTCCATGAAAAGGAAATAGATTTCGAGAAAAGCATCGATGTTCTTTCAAAGAATATAATTTGCAAGAAACGTGTTGCGTCTTCTCGAGATGAAAGCCCAGTCAACGGCGTCGACGGTCGAGACAAGCCCGTCGTGTCCAAGAAGAATCCTCGTCTAAGAAAGAAGTTTTTGGTCGCTGGGTTGTTCTCAGACTATTACAAAGATGAGTAAGTATTCATTTCGTTGTTTTGTCTTAGAAAGTTTGTTTTATTAGTGCATAACCGAAATAATGTTTTTCAGTCCAAAACCTGAAGGGAAGGGCAAAAACCTGGTCACACAGACGGAGTTTCCTCCCGGTCTGCTTGGTCCGCCGCCGTACTGTGAGCGATGGGTTCGGAGGAGGTTGCAACACTTCTCACTGCCTTACGACATTTGGTGGGAGCAACACTACAACCAGCCTGTACCATCTTGGAATTACAAAAAGATACGCACGAGTAAGTTTTATAATGTTAAATGAAAACGTTTATTACGATTGTTTACGTTGCCTAGAAGTCAATTGCAACCTTAAGTGTGATATATAATTATAAAATAGTTAAAAGTTAGTTTATTTTGGGCTATCTCTGGGTCAAATAAAAAATAATCTTTGCATATAACATTTTCATTCCACTCATCCAGTTTATTTCATTCAACTTCCCTGTATGTTTGCAAAATTAATTATTATTTAATATTTATTTAGAAGATCTATGTGACGACTTTGTTGTTAAATGTTATGGGCGATGATTGTCACAAAACAGTTTACAACTTTTCCGGGATCATCGTATTCATTTGTTTGTGTTGATATTATCTTGAGGCCAAAGAAATACCAAATATGTCGACCATATTCCATTGCAATGAAAGACAGCGATATTTTTGATTCCGCGGTTTTGACTGGCAATTCTCAATCTCATCTCGACATAGGTCGTGATGATGTTATGTCACACTTATATGTAACATTTTTTTTTTAATTATTTTCCCAGATGTGTATTACGACGTGAAGCCGTCAGCGGAGGAGTGCGAGAGCGTGGCGTGCAACTGCATGCCGTCGTCCAGTTGCAACGAGGACTGCATCAACCGCCTCGTGTACTCCGAGTGCTCGCCGCAGCTCTGTCCTTGCGGGTAAGTACTCACCTTCAGTATGGTTTGTTTACTTTTGGAGTTTGGTTAGGTGAGGTGTACAGACGAGCATTTGACAGTAACCAGCGCGTTGATATGTAAAACTGAGAGAACATTCTTTAACGAAATAACCTTCAATTTATATACACTAACCCGTTTTGTCTACAATTACACCCATTACCAAATGGACTCCAGTAAGTCCTAGACTGATAGTAGATTTATACTAAAAATAAGGCTACTTGCCTCTTTTGTAAACAGTGTTTACACTGAATTATGGAAGTATTATAAGCTATATTTCATTTTGTCCCGTCAATAAACCAGTAAAAAATTGAATATGAATGAAAAAATAACTACGTAAAATTTTTGCCATTAGCAAGTGACGTCATTCATAGAGATAACAGCGTGATTGGCGTTTGCAGTAAAGTGATTATATCACGTCACTGCAAGCGCCAATCACAAATCGACGCCTTGTAGCGAATGACGTTACAGTTTATGATTGGCGTTTGCGGTGACGTGATAAAAATACAGTTTTGTTTTATAAAAATATTACAATTACGAGATTATTTTCACAAATGAAAATGTGATTAGAGTTTCTATGCATCTAAACTGCCTCTATGCAAAAAATCTTCTTAGTTTTGTACAGCGGGCGAATAGCCTATTCTTATGTCAATATTACTGGTCCTTTGGTGGGACTTGCAATAGCCAGTTGTTGTATGTGATATTTTTCTGTCTACTTAGGAGCCAAACTGAAATCTGAAGCGCACTCTTTCTTTTTGATTTCGATTGCGTTAGTGATATTTTTGACGGCTCATCTATTTGGCAATATGTACTTTTTCTTCACAAGATATCGTATGGCTTGCATCATATGCCTATTGAACAATTCGCTGCCCGCGAGTATTTTATCGAAAAGCCCGTCTGCGTTGAAGAAGCCGACAGTCAGGGAATGCGGTTTTAATCTACCGCTGTGAGCCATTTAAAAAATCTTTATATTCCTCTATCGCACGGAGCATGATACTGTGCTCGCCTATTGCCCTTAGTGGTAGTTATATTTTTTTACATGTCACGTAACGGATACGATGGGCGACCGGTCGTCCATTTAGGAGTCAAATGGTTAATAGTACAGGGTCTCCATTCCACCATCTTCCAAATTCCATTCCAAATATGCGCCAAATAAAAAAACTAAAATGATGTATTTTGTCAACAGAGACAAATGCAAGAACCAACGCATCCAACGCCACGAGTGGGCGTCGGGTCTCGAGAAGTTCATGACCGAGAACAAGGGTTGGGGCGTTCGCACCAAAAACCAAATAAAGTCCGGCGACTTCATCCTCGAGTACGTCGGCGAGGTCGTCTCTGATAAGGAGTTTAAGGTGAGCTTTGATACTGTTACTAACAAACAACGTATTCTTTTGATTAACCTTACATGACTTACTTTAACGAAACGAAATGACTTGCTAAAACGAAAATTTGAAAAAAATCCAACATTACAAATGCTAAAATAAATATTATTATAAAAACAAAAACTTGACTGCATAAGCGTAATGAACTTAAAGAGAAAAACAAGTACCTAAAAAAATTTATACTAATATTATAAAGCTAAAGAGTTTGTTTGTTTGTTTGTTTGATTGAACGCGCTAATCTCAGGAACTACTGTTCCGATTTGAAAAATTCTTTCAGTGTTAGATAGCCCATTTATCGATGAAGGCTATAGGCTATATTTTATCCCCGTATTCCTACGGGAACAGGAACCACGCGGATGAAACCGCGCGGCGTCTACTAGTATCTACATGAAATTCTAACTAAAGAAAGAAGAACACTGTATTGGCAGATCACTGTTTGCCTTTATATAAGAAAGTTGTTTGTCGCCGCCTGCAGCGTCATAAAGTATTTAGTTACAATAATTTCCACTCAAATAAAATCATTGCTTGGTCATAAACTTTAGAAACATGGGTTCTAAATGATTTTCGCATCTGCGAGAAAATTTAAACTATGAAATATTGAATCTTTATGTGCTTCGTTATTAAAATAAAACAATATATTGTTAGCCTAATTTAAATATATTTCATAATTTGTCGTGTCGAGTTAAATTGAAGTGGCCATGTATACAAAGTTAGTGACGAGCATTACATTTGCATTAGATAAGATAACTTATCATAAACACCCATAAAACTGGTAATTCTTCCTAAATATGCTAAGTGATAAATGTTAATTGATGTTAACCTTAGAATTGTTTAACAAATTTGGTATAGTTGTTATATTTCAGGAAGACAGCTTGACTTTAAATGTAGTAGTGACGTATGAAAATATTTCCTAATGATGCTTTTCCTTCACCGTTTGAGACACCTGATATTTAATTTCTTAAAATGCATACAACTGAAAAGTTGGAGGAGCATATTCCACAGACCGGATTCAAACCTACACGCTCCGAAACTGGAGGCAGAGGTCATATCCACTGGGCTATCACGGCTCTTTGTTTCAATATGGCTTCGCAATACATTTAGCCAGTCATCAAGTATTAATTTTTTAGAAACAACTAGCGAACCAGGTCAAGCTTCGCTTTAACTTACGAGTATGTGCTACTCTTCCATATTCCCACCCTACCCCTACCTTTCCCCTACCTTTCGCCTACCCTACCCCTACCCTACCCCTCCCGTAAAAAATACTCTCCAGAAAAACCATCGTCGTATTTCAAGGAATATTCTAAAAAAAAATTACCTAAATCGGTTTAGCCGTTATCAAGATTGGCGCTTAGGAACATATTTCATACATTCATTTTTATAATGTAGTTATAGCAGGATTTTTTCTGTATTCTAGGAGCGTATGGCGACACGCTACGCGCGCGACACCCACCATTACTGTCTGCACCTGGATGGCGGGCTCGTCATAGACGGGCACCGCATGGGCGGCGACGGCCGGTTCGTCAACCACTCGTGTCGGCCCAACTGTGAGATGCAGAAGTGGACTGCCAATGGTAAATAGAATTTTCTATGGTTCCGTACTTTTAAAGGAAAAAATGTAATTAGTGTTGGATCAATTTGGTTTTCGTCTCTCTGACTGCCTATTTAGCATCTGAGAAATGAATAGAGACATTAATATATAAATAAATGTATACATTATATTATGTACGTCTCTCGTCCTTTGTCTGTGTGAAAAAATCAGACTTCTAAAACTGGGTTTTAGTTTATAGAGAGAAGACGTTAATGTCATATTTTTGGCATTCACAAAGGGCTACTTTCTTCTTAATAAGAAAAGGAAGAAAAAGAAAATTTTTACTTTTCTAACACAGTTTATCTGGATCTATGTTTTTTTGGAGAAGTTGTTCACTTGTTATTTGCAGTCTAAAAATAGCGAACTATATGTACGCATGATCAAAATTCCGACTATCTTCAATAAAATGGGGATGATGACTAGGTTTGAATATATTGTTTTTTTTAATACATTCGGGTAAATAAGGTCAATGTTAACTAATTTATACATAAAAAAGCAGAGATTGTCTGGATATTTGCAAAATAAATAAGATTATAAAATTTCAAAATTTATTAAAAATCTTTTATCGCAATTAGATAAAAATTCATACAGTTTTACATTAAATGTGTCATTTTTTTATTATGAGAACTATAAACACAAACGCACAAATAACAAAGATATTAGTAACTAGCTGACGCCGCGCGGTTTTACCCGCGTAGTTCCTGTTCCCGTAGGAATGCGGGGATAATATATAGCCTATAGCCTTCTTCTATAAATGGGCTATCTAACACTGAAAGAATTTTTTAAATCGGACCAGCAGTTCCTGAGATTAGCGCGTTCATCCGAACAAACAAACAAAGTCTTCAACTTTATAATATTAGTATAGATTTTGCTTGAACACCCATACAAATCTAACGATCATTATGGCCTACGACGTCATTAGTTCGTGCCGTTTTGTATGAGGCGTTTTCCGCAGTAGTGCCGCAAATCTGACCCTTTAAATCCCTGTAGCTCCGTAAGTAATGATCGCAGATACCCTGTTACTTTTTTATATACATTTTAAAAAACTGTCATCATCCCTACTACTCTCGTCGTCGTTATCAACCCATATACGGCTCACTGCTGAGCTCGAGTCTCCTCTCAGAATGAGAGGGGTGAGGCCAATAGTCCACCACGCTGGCCCAATGCGGATTGACCGACTTCACACACGCAGAGATTAAGAAATTCTCTGGTATGCAGGTTTCCTCACGATGTTTTCCTTCACCGATTGAGACACGTGATATTTAATTTCTTAAAATGCACACAACTGAAAAGTTGGAGGTGCATGCCCCGGATCGGATTCGAATCCACACCCTCCGATATCGGAGGCAGAGGTCATATCCACTGGGCTATCACGGCTCTTACTACTCTAGTTTTATGTAATTGTTTTATGTAGTATGATATATGATATCTTTGTTATATACAGGAACGTTTAGGATGGCACTGTATGCCCTGCGAGACATCGAACCTGACGAGGAGCTTACATATGATTACAACTTCTCATTATTCAACCCGGCCGTTGGACAGGTAAATATCTATATCTATACTTATAATAAAATCTGTAGAGAGGTCAATTCTGTACATGAAATATAATTCCAAAATATAGGGGGTGATTAGTGATCGATACCGATGCCAAAAATGCAAGTTGTAACAAGGCAAGTTGCATAAAAACAATATAGCCAATCAGAGAACCTATGCTTATGCTTAGCTTTTTGGAAGTACGATTAAAATGACCATTGTTCTTCCAGCCCTGTAAATGCGATTCGGAGGACTGCCGCGGTGTTATAGGCGGCAAATCGCAACGTATCACCAAACAGCCGCTGAAGACCCAATCCAGGACGCCGTCCAACGCGTCCAACCAGTCCAACAGCTCCAACCAGCCGCGCGTCGGTCGGCCGAGGAAGGCGGTCAAGTGCAACAAGAAGTCGGAACAGCAGAGCGTCAGCGCCTGCGACATAAAGAACATGACCATACTGAAGTACCAGCAGCATTTGAACAAGCTGTGGCAGGAGCCGCAGGTGAAGCCGCTCACTGTCAAGGAGAGGGCGGTGGTCAAAGAGCGGCATTGCTTTCTGTTTAGGAATCTGGAAAATGTAAGTATTAATGGAAAGTATTATTTGACGGCTTCCGTGGCGCAGTGGTATGCGCGGTGGATTTACAAGACGGAGGTCCTGGGTTCGATCCCTGGCTGGGCCGATTGAGGCTTCGGCCGTGGCTAGTTACCACCCTACCGGCAAAGACGTACCGCCAAGCGATTTAGCGTTCCGGTACGATACCGTGTAGAAACCGAAAGAGGTGTGGATTTCTATCCTCCTCCTAACAAGTTAGCCCGCTTCCATCTTAGATTGCATCATCACTTACCATCAGGTGAGATTGTAGTCAAGGGCTAACTTGTAAAGAATAAAAAAAAGAGTGAGACAAAAAACAAAGCAATTGTAATTGAATAATATGTATATGATCCATTCGCACGACTGGTCGAAAACGCAATTTCTGAGCGGCCGCACTTTGATGAATTGAAAACCACATTAAACCAACATGGCGTCTGTACACTAGTAAAGAAATTCAACCAATTCATCTATTAAATATGACAGACTTCTAAAAGCCTGTCATTCAATATCTTTAGATAAATAAACTAATCACTTGTAGGCTCAGACCAATTATTGTATAGGATCTGCCTCGCTAGACGTTATTTTTCTGTCAAAGTATATGATCAACGATCTAATACTATTATAAAAACTGTCTATCGTATCGGTGTTTCATAGTTTTAATCGTGTTCGTCCTTTATAGAGCTCCGTAAAAACCTTCTTGTCTAGTTGAATGGTGTAAAAAACGGACAAAGACTCATTTTCCTTAGAAAATGACAGTGAGTTCGGGTGCGATACTACCTTCTATAATAATTAGTCTCAGCTTGTAGGTCTAGCTTGTGTCAATGACATACCACGTGAAGAAAATAACATAATCAACATATTGGTCGATAAGACCAATAGCAACGGATTCGCTGTCCGCTCTCTCTTTCGTCTAATCGCGATCTTTTTCGATGAGTCGCCATTGGTCTCCATCTGTCTTTTTCTTAGATCTTCTGGTGTTCACACAGATTAATCTACTTCATGTCTTTACAAACTGCATAAACATCTGTTCAGTAGATCTAGACATGTGTGTTTAGAAAAAAAAATACTCTCTTATAATATAAACAAATCTGTTTCTATTTTTTATCTATAATTTTATGTAAAAGTATAATCTGTTACTCTCTCTTTTGTAAAAGTAACGTATTTCTATATCAAAATTTTTTTTTCAGGTACGGCGTATTCGGGAACGTTTGTCCCTTCCAATGCCGCCGTCCCCTCCAGCTGCGCCTCCCCCACCGCCGGCACCTGCGACCCCTCAACCACCAATACCCAACACCCCCGTAGTGACCAACGTGAACCCCCTGACGCTGCCCGATACAATGAACCCGCAAGTGTTCCTCAAGAGGTTGGCGACGCTACGAGCGAACAAGGAGGAGAATATGAAGGAGTTGATCCGTATACAGGCTGATCAGAATTGTGATGTCAAAACCCGGTTGGGTAAAGTGTTCAAGGCGCTGTATAATGCTATAGTCGCTGTTAAAGGTATGTGGTATTGACATTATGGTCTAAGATCAGCTAGGCTATTCTGTAATGATATTTTTATAACTCGAATTCACCTCTATCTTTCTCTGTTTAACAATATACTATAGAATGAGAAAGATAGCGGTGAGTTCGAAACTCGCACTTGCGAGTTATACAAAACATCGTTAGAATAGTCGTGCCGGCATTAGAAATATATTATATTCTCATCCGTTATTCATTAGTGCTATGAAACAAATGATAGATAATGATCACAGTGACACATTGGCAAATAGGCTGTCTATTAAATTGACAGATAAACACATTTTTCATACTAAAACTAGAAAACCATGAACTAGATTAAAGGCAACATTTTCAATTCTTTTGGGTACATTTTTTTTTAAATAACCAATGAGGGACGGAAAAATAAATAAAAAAATAATAATAATCATTTAATTTCGGCCGCAATTTAACTAGGCAACCTATGTGCAATGTGTCAATTTTATAGGACGGATATAATGGAGCTTAAATATTGGTAAATTACCACGATGCACCAATGTGGGTTGGTACGTGATACAGTATGGACATGGCGGTATTATATTATTTAGTGTGCTCGTGGCGTTCGAGCTGTCTACATCTCTTGTTGTGTAATTCTTTATGAGTTACTTGGGATAGGCGGGGAGAGTGACTCGAGTGGAAAAGGGGAGTGTTTGTTAACAGTCAAAGGTACCTTTAACCCTACACACAACGTTCACAAGTGCGTGACTTCGCTCAAGGTCATTCTCTGCCATACTAAGGTCTTATTTTGGTTACAGTTAGATTTGTTAATTAAGTTGTCCTGACAAGTGTTGTGAACCTTTGTTCGACATTAGTTTTCTTATTTTTGTAATCACTTTTTAAATCTGCTAAAACATATATTTACAATTTTTTCAGATGATGAAGACAAACCAGTGTGCTCGCTCCTCCTGAAACTGAAGCCGAGTATAACTAAATCGGACACGGCGCCAGATCTCAACGCTATACAGAGCAACATCGACGCCGGCCGGTACGAGACCATTGCGCAGTTCGACAGCGATGTTAATGGAATATTCACAAGCGTTATTCGGGAACACGGCAAGATGACTGCATTGGGAGCGGCCGCCGTGCAACTGAGAAAGGTTATTTTTTTTTACACCTATACCGTGCTAGTTTTACCGTCTGTAAGCCGCCCCGACATTTATTAGTTCAATACAAGGAATCCTTTAACAATATTAAATTAAATAAATTAACCTCAAACTAATTCACACAAAAAAAAATTAAACATCCTGTTTAATTCTGTTTTGTAAGTATAAAGTCATTGAACTTTGACCTAGTTTAGGCTAAAGTGAATATCCTCAAAGGGAGGTGAAGACGAGGTCTCTATTATGTCATTCACATGTAGGTTTCATTCAGTCACAAAGGCGTTAGCTGATACAACTCAGACCAACACACTCTTCCCAAACTGTCCTTTAAGCTGAGGTCCGAGTCCTCATAAAGAGTCTCTTAGAGAGTCGTTCAACCCATCTCTTCTTCTGTCTTTGGGCCCCACTAGGCGAAGCTTCTGCGCTCACCCAAAACCCATAAAATACATCACATTAATCCCAGAAAAATTAACCTTTCTAAAATTAATAAATGTGCTATTTCCAGGTCTACAACGCTACAAAATCGGATTTCGCTGAATATTTGACTAAAATCCTTGGTCCTAGTGAAGCTTTGCCGACCGGCTTTGTACAAAAATCTAAATCTGGTAAGTTTTTCACTGATTACTTTTAATAACAATTATTTTCATTAATTGACACAGTAAAAACTATGTTACTTACGTACGTTTACGAAAATACATATTAAGATAGAAATATATAAAATACATAAGATAGAACCTACCTGTATACTAAGTATTTGTTGAATGACATCGTCATCATCACATGCCAGTGGATGTTCACTGCATGACCCACCTTTAGCGACAACTTTTATCCTGTCAGTCTATTTATTCGAAGGTCGACAGAGCTTTCCATTGCGCATGCAAGCTTGGCATCTTATTGTTCATTGGTTCTTCGAACTATGTGTGCTACTTCAGCAAGGTGACTGGTGCACTATGTGCAACTTTGATTACGCATCTCCATATTTCTGTTTTGATTCTTAAACATGTTACGAACATTACTCTCTTCATTGCCCACTGAGTAACTGGGCTTATTTATGAGGCCCATGAAAAAAAATTGTTATTGAATGCATAAATGGTTTGTCCTCACAGAGGAGGTGATCCTGTGTATATGCGGACTGCACGTGGAGGAGGGGCTGATGGTGCAGTGCGGGCGATGCGGCGTGTGGCAGCACGCGCGCTGCGTGCGCCTCGCCGCCGACTCCGCGCACAATGACGCCGCGCACCACTGCCACTACTGCACCACGGACCAGGTAGCCTATCTAACAGTGGAATTCATAGACGTTGTAGGGACACCCCCAGGGGACAATTCAGCCGCTGAGTGTCCAATTTAACCTCTATTTGTTTGATTATTTGACACTCAGCGGGTGAATTATCCCCTGGGGGTGCCCCTACAAAGTCTATCAACACCACTGGAAGTGTTGCCTCACACGGAGAACACCACCTATACCTATATCTTGGCAAATTCGTTCGTAACACTCCCGATGGTGCGCGGGCCGGGATGCGAATAGCGAAGCCCCGCGCGCACGACCTCACACCCGCGCAGTCTCTCGCTTAACATGGGAGTGCCATCAACTAATTTGCCGAACTATAGAAGCGGCGTTTGAAACCTACTAGGCGAGACACGTTCCCAACGCAGGGTGGCGACCGAATCGCCATCAGCACGAGACAAACTACCAGGTATTGCCCCAGAAATCGCAAATCGAGGTGGGGCACTGAAACACTCCACTTAGGCCAAGATGCCTCAGCCCCGAAAGGGTATGGTAGAAATCACCGCGGAAGCAAGTTTCCCTGCGTCTTACCCCGTCAAGAAGGCAAAGACTTAGACCCGTACACGATACTTTCGGGAGAAGTTGACCCTACAACAAAACAGTGCAACGAATCCGTATAAAGTACATAAAAACTACAGAAAAGATGTTGGTGGGGCTCCCGTTCGCGAGTACAATAAACGTAACGTTCAGACTAGCGTATTACTAACTATCCCAACTTTAATTTACTTCAATAATGAACGCACCATATATATTTCAAATATGCGCCCATAACATCACAAAAACAAGTGTAAATAAATAAATAAATTGCAGGTGGATCGCGAAATACCTCTCGACGAATACACAGACGAGGGTCACCAGTTCTACCTGTCGCTGATGCGAGGCGATCTGCAAGTGCGTCAAGGGGACACGGTGTACGTGCTGCGTGACATACCCATAGATGACAAACGTCCAGATGTCAGCCAGAAGAACGGCGACAAGAGCGAATCGCCCAAAACGAAGCGCGTGGATAGGAAGAAACTGAAGATCGCCAAGGGGAGTAAGACTGAAGACAATGTGCAGAATAAGGTGAGCTTTTATATTTACCCTTAAATTTATAATTAGCAAAATGGAGTCCTCGATATGAGCACAATTAAGTTTTTAAACACACTAATAATATAAAGGCGAAAGTTTGTGTGTAAGTGTGTAACTCCTTTACGCTGCGGCTACTGAAGCGATTTGGCTGAAATTTGGAATGGAAATATATTTTACTCTGGATTAACACAGGCTACTTTTCCCGCGGGATTCGTGAAAAACTGAATTCCACGCGTACGAAGTCGCGGGTGTCCTCTAGTTAATATATATTTTTTATTTTATAGGAAGGTGAAGTCCGCAAGCATACGTATCAGACGATCGGCGAAGTGCCGGTATCTGAGCTGGACATCTTCCGCGTGGAGCGCCTGTGGAAGCACAAGGACACGCACGAGAGATACGTGTACGGGCACCATTACCTGCGCCCGCACGAGACTTTCCACGAGCCCACTAGAAAGTAAGTTGACTAATAGACAGTAACAGCTACGCACGCACGCACGCACGCACGCACTCACTCACTAACTCACGCACGCACGCACGCACGCAAGTACGCACACGTACGTATATACAAATGGCGGCACGAAACTATCACTAACTGTTATTGCAAAGAAGTCAAAAGTTAGGTATCATGGGAGGCTTGAGGGATGAAAGGCGGAAGACCTCTACGGCGATTTATTTGATACCCTTATGTCCTTCGTTTCTTATATGCATGGCTAGGGTATAAAACTATCTTCCGAAGTCATTATTTTCTAATTCTTACAACCTGGGCATTTTTAGAAGAGAGTAAATAGGCATCTTCTTTGCAAACGCGTTCCACCTAATGCCACATTGACACTTACTATCAGGTGAGTTTATTGTTTACTGTTTTAGAAAGAATAATTATTTATCTTTTACAGGTTCTTCCACAATGAAGTTATGAGAGTGCCGCTGTATGAAGCAGTCCCTATAGAGCTTGTTATGTCCCAATGCTGGGTCATGGACCTCAATACTTTTTGCAAGGTTGGTTTTAAAATGTTTTTATTATTTACTTTAATATAATTTTGTATTAATCAATTCAACTGTGTGTATTGGTCAGGATGTCTATCTTTACCCTGCAAGATGAGAGATCCTTTGATTCGGGTCCATAAAGCGGACTCGCTACAGAAACATGACAAGTAGACATTCGTTTGGCTTGCTTGATTCTCGGCGAGTGTGTAGTCTGCCTAGAATTACTATAAAAGAATATCATCTGTAAAATCGGTTGGTATTTTATTGTATTTCTGTTTATATCTTTCAACATAATAATTATTATATTTTTAAAATTAGGTCGTTCTGTTATATTCTATTTTACCCTACTCGAAACAGGACAACGCGGCACGATCCAAACATCGATTTGGATCGAGTCGCGATGCAAGAACCAGCTCATGACTAAGGGCCCCGTATGGGTTCGAAACTAGTCGGGCATACTCCGACCTAATATCACGTGAGTTTTAGCTGTGTTTCATAATCAATTAATATGAATAACACTCACGATAATTTAAACCGTATGTGTAGCCGGCGATCGATTTATAAGACGTTATTACGTCATAAAGTTCATTCTATATGTCGTTACGCGCAGGGTCGTCCGGTGGGCGCGTCGGAGGAGCACGTGTACATCTGCGAGCTGCGCGTGGACCGCTCGGCGCGGCTGTTCACGCGCGTGTCGCGCCCCAAGTACCCGCTGTGCACCAAGCCCTACGCCTTCGACCACTTCCCGTCGCGGCTGAAGCTCACCCGCACCTATGCTGTTAGTATCTCTGTGTATATATTATTTTAATATCTGTATGATTCTTTATTAGCGTCAAACTAAGTAATTACGTAAGTAGGACGTAAGACTTTCAAAAATAAAATAATGCATGAAAGAGTAACTTAAAAATTTGTAGCGCCATCTCTCGTGTCACGAGCTCCTACTATTTAGTTCACAATTATGCTGTTAAAAGACTAAACGGATTTGGTGTTGGGCTTACTTGTATTGTGTCGTAGTTTAGCAGTGTTACTATAAATGGCAATGGTATGTCATTTCGATTACAGTTATCGCATTACCACTTACCAGCTTACTCCCCAAGTCAAGCGTGCGTAAATAAGTCAATTCTTGACAGGAAAGTCAAGGAAATTTAAGATGGGCAGTAAAATTCAGCGAAAATGAGCCAATAGAAAGTCAGGGAAACATATAAATTTCATACTAGAGCGCATTCTTTAATTTGAGATCTTAATTTGAGGTCTGGTAAAATACAGTAAGGTATAGAGAGGCGACTTAGCGGCGATATTGTAATGTAGCAATTTCTACAGTGTCAACGACTCCTCTGATGAAGCCTCTATATCTCTACTGTAAATAGACCGTACTCATCACTGAGAGGTGGTGATTCGACCGCCACCTGCTGGACTATTATCGTACCTACTCCTAACACAGTTTTTCAGGCTGTCACTTTTTAAAGGGGTAATGATGCAAATAAATTAATTTATTATTTCTAGCCCCACGAAGTCTCACCTGAGTATCTGAAAGGCAGAGCAGCCAAAAGTGCCACTCCAGCTGAAAAATCCAAGAATGTACCAGAAACTAAGAAGAAGCCCATTGTTACACCTTCTGCTTCTGTTGCGCCCAAGGTAAAGTTATTTGTTTTTTTATTTCATTAGGGTAAAATATCAAGGAATACTTAATTTCATACTCATTTGTTACAAGTTGTAAAACAAGTTAATTTGAACTTTTTTTATATATCTTTATATTATGTTATATAGGTTTTCTGCTGGATTTTTTATGGCAGTAATCCTAGTTTAAGGTCAATATAGGCTCTTATATTTCCTAAACTGATCAATGTCTGGCCCAGCAGTAGGAGGATTTGGCTGTGATTAGGTTAACCTATGGGCAAAGATTAGTGCTAAAAAAATTTTGCATTCTAGTATATATTATTCCATGTATAAACTTGTTTCATATACATTAAATACACTGTACACCTTTCAAACGCAAAACTTGATCACAGACCGCATCATCACTTATTATCAGGTGATATTACAGTCAAACGAGTGTGCTATAGACCACGTAACTAAAGTAAAACTTCTTTCAAAAATAAAACAAAGCGTCATCTATCAGCCTCGGCCGTAACTGCATTACAACAGATTCTTGAAAGGGTTTGTTTCAAAGTTCTCTTGAGAACGCCATCTACTGGAAGTTTAAAATAACAAACACTGTTTCATTATGTCTGTAGATGGTAGCACGCATTTTAAAAACCTCTCTGGATTACACTTTTCGTTACGCTTTCAAGGTACATAAAATACACTAAGAGCGAGTACATGTAGAAACGCGCGTTATCAATGTGCGCGCTTCGAAACGCCTAATATGTACTTGCTTAGTCAAGAGTACCTAAAGATAGTTTCTTAGATTACACTTTTCGTAACGCATTCACCTTTCGTGTTCCCAGGCACTATCACCAGCGGCTCGTCGTGAACAACAAAAGGATCGCGTCAACAACATCGCGAGGCGACTGCTCTCGAGAGGGGGGCAGAGGGGGGCGGTGGACGCGTCATACCTACTCGCGCCCAGGACATCCAGGGTGCCTCGCAGACCCCGCACGAGGCCTTCCTGACCCGCGCGGGCCTGCACCACTTGCCCCTCTTAACAGTGCTGAAAGTGAAAAACAAGTGTAAGTGAAGACACTTCTGTAACTAAAGTGTGACACTTTTGAAACCATGTGTTTATGCATGTAAAAATAAAATGCATAATAATGGCTAGACAGAGAATTTGTAACAGTTTACTGAATGAAATCTAAAGTAGTTATATACCATAGATAGAATAATGGAGTTATTCTTTTCAAAATTCTTTAATTGATTGTAAAATGTATATATTTACATAAAATATCAGTAATATATATGATACAGTACAATATCATTCAATGCATCACATAAGGTTTAAGTAATGATTTATTTAAAGTTTTGCCTGAAATTAAATATGCACAAAAAATGTGACTTTTCTGCTAGAACGCCCTGTAAATATATTATTTTATTGCATTTAATGCAGCTAGTTGAAGTCTTAGAATGTATGAATTTACTCGTAATAAACTAGAAATTATGTATAATTTTTGTTGTTGTAATTTGATTGAATAAGGAAATTGTATGCCAGGGTACTGAATAGATAGGAATTTCAAGGAATAGTAAGGTTAGGGTTTGATCAAATTACAATGAGATTCATAGGAATAATGATAATAAATTAAGTATACAATTATATAGCCATTATGTATTATAAATATCACATTCCTTGGCTCTTAAGAGTATACAGTTGTGTTATATTTGAATTGCAAGCAATTGCATGGTTGATGTAACTGCACCAAAATTATAACTGCATTGTAATACAATAAAACAAAAAAAAATTTATTTCAAGTGGGTTTACTTTAAAAGCACTTTTAATTCATCAAGTTTGACTATTTGTTAAGACTACAACCTTTTTGGTATACAGGTTCTGCTGAGAAGAGCTGGCAATAATAATGGTTTTATTTAATTACATTATGGTCTAAGATCCGGCATTAGAAATATACCCTCATCTGTTATTTATTAGTTATAAGAACTAAATGATACATAACATTCACAGTGACATATTGCAAATAGGATGCCTAGTTATTTATACAAAATCTAGGAAACCATGTACTATATTAAAAGCAACTTAATACAGTTAAATTAAGCATAAAATGAACTTTCATTTGACACATACTAAATAACTGATGAGGCTATTTGTATAGGAACCATTAATTAATTGTTTATATCTGGCAACCCCACAATTCCAGTGTGAAACCAAGTAAACTTTACGTTTTCATTTCTGTTAAGTATATTCTTTTTAACTAGTGTATGATTATTAAATAAGCAAAAAGGAAAGTAGATTACATAAGTTTAATTAAAAAAATATATTTTATACTCACTGGGTACTATGATGATATGATATGGTATTTTACTAGGCAAACATATTTGCAATGTGTCACTGAATATTTTCTATCATTTGTTTCTTATAACTAATGAATAACAGATGAGGATATATATTCCTTATGCCGGCTCTTGTACTATGATACAGTTGTCTTGCAATTCAAGTACAGTCAGTATACATTATATGATTTGAGACAATAATAAGGAACAGCTTGCATGTAAGATGAGCTGGGTTTGAACAGATGAGGGTATATATTCCTTATGCCGGATCTTGTACTATTATACAGTTGTCTTGCAATTCAAATACAGTCAGCAATAACTCTATGGTTTTAGACAATAATAAGGATTGGCTTGCGTATAAGATGAGCTGGTTTTGAAGTACAGTTTGAATCTCTTGTAGCTTTTGTACATAAGTTTTGTCATGTTTCCATCGTAAAATAAAATATTTTTGTAATATACTTAGTACAGTTAGTTGTTAGCTAAGTTCCATGTTTTTTTTATTTTACAAACACAATATACATTATTATTATTATAGGTATTAATTTTTTAGATTTTAAGTTTTTAGATTTTATATTAATTTATTGTTCCCAACGTTTTTTGGTATTTAACAGAACCCCTCACTTTATTTGTAATGAAATTACAATTTGTAATCTCAGTTATTTATGTGTTTTAAGTATTCTTTTTCTCGTAATTGTCTACATAATAATGGTAAAATTATTTTTAAATATATTTTTTATAGGTTAATATTGTTATATTAATATAATGATGATTATAAAGAAGGATGGGCATAAAAGTTTAGCAACCAACCACAACAACAACCAGCTGTATTGTGATTTATGTTCAAAATTCATGATATCTATAATAAAGAAATATTATCTTTTTAGTTACACAAGCTAGAACAAGAGTTTATTTTTAGAAGAATAAGCTTGATTTTACTTTGTAGTGTTTTTATTATTATTGATTGCCAAAACTGCTTTATTATGTATTACATTAAAATGTCCAGAAAAATTGCTGGTAGTAAATATTTTTGCGTGTGTTAAATAACATTTTTTAACCGTCTTCCAAAAAGGAGGAGGTTCTATGTTCGGCTGTATGTATGTTTTTTTCTTAGTGCTCGTAATTGCTTCCCGGAATTGATTGACTATCATACTGTTATCATAATGTGCCGAAAGTGAGAGATACTATTGGTTGGCTGGTTGGTTGGTTAGTTGGTTGGTTGGTTGGATGGATGGTTGGTTGGTTGGTTGTTGTTGTTGTTGGTGGTTTGAGCCAAACTTGCCCAATCTTTTTGAATGTTAGGCTAATAGAATTACTATTTAACGACCACTGGTGCGAACTGATGTTAAGCATTGAAAGTTTTATAGAGGTTAGATACAAGTCAAGTTGTTTGGGAGGTTGTTAATGTAATATTAGTGATAATCATTATTATTTTGGACATTTACATAGTTGTATAGTTGTCTATGCTTTTACAGTTTGTCTGGTCATTTATAATCTATGATGAGTTGAGGGATTCGTAGTCTATTTTATTTAGGTGGTGAAATAAAAACAATGATAATCAGAGATTAAACAGGAATTTAAAACTGAAGAACACTGTGCCTTGCCTAAAGTGCTCAATATGTCTATTTTCAAAATTTTGAATGTGTAATAATTAAATAATTTGTAGTATTTCTAATGATTTTTTTATCTTTCCTTTGTCTATCGGAGATCAGTCTCTGGACTGTAATCCGATCAAATGACTGCTTAGTATTGTATTTGACAATTCTTTTAAAAAAAAACATTATTTTATCACCTAAACGAATAGACCATCCGGCCTTAATATTTGTGAAAATCTCTCTATTTTTTTTATATATTACATTTTTTAAGTTGTAAATATTTTATAGTGTGTAAGGTGGTTGGTTGATTGGTTGTTCTAATTTAAATCAAGATGATAATATATTGTTTAGCCACAGAGACAATAGAAACTCTATTTGTTGGACTTATTCAGACTGCACATTAATTACCATGAAAGTTAAGTGCTAAATTTATTTTTATCATATTAGTAAAAAAAATAGTAATTGTGACAAATTTCTTTTAAATTAGCTGTTCATTTACATTTTTCCCCCAATTGTTTTTTTCACTTTTTAACTCTTTCTATTAGTTTAGCAAACAAAACAGAAGTAAAATTAAATAAGTTATTTTTTCTAGAAGTAATATTAACAGACCCCAAAGTGTAGATAATAGCTGTCGATGGTGATCGAAAAAATCGATTATAACATCACAAAATAGCAATGTATACTTCTCATCAAAAAAATCGAAATAGTTTGCAAGTACATACATACTGTTTCAATTTTTTGATGAGAATTATTTTTTAAACTAGCTGGTTACTTATAATACTTTGCAATGTGTTGATTGAGTTTAAGGTTGAATTTGCAAATGCGACTACTTGAATTGAGTGCCAAGAAGTTGTGTTTGGCACTCATTGAGTGGGGACGTTTTTTGGTCGCTGATTATGCATCCACTTTTTTTTTATAGAAGATCGATGCATACATAAAGATTTTTTGAAAGAGATTGATGCTTACTATCTGTCTATATACTACTCTGTCTACGCATCCAAGTTATTTTTATTCATATTTTTTTTTATCCAATTGGCTATGATAATGGGGCTCTATATTATCTCTGGTGCAAAACATAGTGGAGTCCTAGTGGAGTTTCTATTGTCTCTTCCTCTGAATGTGGTACTTAATTAAGTAGCTGTGCTGTATGCATGATATTCTTATTCTGTATTGCTGATGTGATTACGCAGAACAAATTGTTTTTGTTTCTAATTTATTTGTTTACATTTAGGATTTTATTATTTAAATTCTTAACTTTTTTTTTTGTTTAAACGTTTGATGTAATTTAATAATTTTGTTTAGTCAATGTAATTTAAACTATTGAATGTTATCATTGGCTTGTCCTATTACATAATATACTCGAGTGCACAATTATCCGCCTTCTTTAATGTCGCGCGACGCGAGTATATTAAAGTGAGCGGATAATTGTGGCTCTGAGTATATGTTAAATTATTTACTGTTATAAACCTTCCAAGGTGATCCAAGAATTGTGTATTTGGTATTTGTTTCATCCATGTTAATATTTTTGACCAATGTGGATGAATGAAGAAACAAACATTATTAAATTACATCATTATAAGGCATTGGATGAATTAATGGAAATGAATTTCTGGATGAATTGTTCATAAATTTATTACTTGTTGAATAAGGCCTTTTGCTATTTACTTATAATATGAACTTTCACAAAGTGGTCCTATGCAACTCAAAATTGATCCCAAAATCCGATATTGAAGGACTATTATATATTTTATATTTATATGTCTATAAAAAGTATTATGAAATCAACTATTATAAGAATGCCTATAATGAAATTTCCGTTGCTTAAGCTGGATTTCCACTAAACAGACGAAATAAACGTTGACTTCTTTAACGCAGTTATAAACCACAATATTAACTAATGTTGAATTACAAATGTTGTTTTGTCTGTTAATAATCGTACTTTACGAATTATCAGTTAAAATTTCCGCTGAAAATGGAAAAATTGATATCGTAATTTGCTGATCAGCATTTGTGGGTATTTGGCTTTAGACACGAATAGGACATTTTTTAGACAATCCATAGTGTAATATTTGTGTTTATTCAGTTTGTATACAAATCTCTGAATTAAATTAACAGGTCTATAAGATTTTAGAATTTAAACTATCGTGAGTGTTATTCATATTAATTGATTATGAAACACTGGCACTTTTTGGCTGCGTTATGTGGATGATGTGTTTGCCATTGTAAACAGGGATGATTTGGACATAATATTCCAGTGTCTCAACAGTCTACATGAGAAGGTTCATTTTACGAAAGAGGAAGAAAAAGAGGGCGGTCTGCCATTTTTAGACGTGATGGTGATCCGGGGGTCTGGTGGTGAATTACATACAACGGTGTACCGAAAACCGACTCACACCAACAGATATCTCCATGCGAGTTCGCACCACCATCCATCGCAGATATCGTCGGTACCAAGAAGCCTCATAAATCGAGCCCTAAGTCTTTGTGACCCACCCTATATTGAGTGCGAACTAAGAGTAGTGAGACAGGCGCTGGAGAACAATGGCTATAGTTGGCGTCAGAGTTCCAGATGGGCACAAACAACAACTAGGCGGAAACCGTCCTGTGTGAACCGGTCACCAGTGTACTTAACATATGTGAAGGGCGTGACGGACAAAATCAGCCACTATCTCCAACGGAGATTTGACATAGTGACGCGGTTTCGTCCACCTGCATTGGTGAAGAGTATACTGCGATCGCCTAAGGATAGGGATCCGCTGAACGTGCCCGGGGTGTACAAGATTCCGTGTGACTGTGGTAGGTCATACATCGGTGAGACTCGCCGTAACATCACCACAAGAGTAAAAGAACACATACGGAGCATGAAGAATGTGGACACGGACGGTTCAGCAATAGCCGAGCATGTTCTAGCTTCGGGTACGACTCATTATATCCGTTTTGATAAGGCTTCTGTATTGTCAAGGGAAAAGTTTCTAGTACCTCGTAAGATACGTGAAGCGATAGAAATTAGTCGTCACCCGAATTTTAATCGGGATCATGGATGGTTGCTGCCCACAGCGTGGAAACCGCTATTTCTTTCATTGTCACATACAACAAACTTGGAACAAGATAGCATTAGTTCGGTTTGCTTACAAGAAGACGAGTCTAATGAAGATGACATTAATGAACCGTCGGAGAGTGTAACGGAACCTTCACTCCCCACCACTCAACCCCTCTCCGCGCGCGCAATGCGTGCAGCAGCGCGTCGCGCCGCCGCTTCGCAGTTTGGATCGTGCCGCGATGCAAGAACCAGCTCATGACTAAGGGCCCCGTATGGGTTCGAAACTAGTCGGGCATACTCCGACGTAATATCACGTGAGTTTTAGCCGTGTTTCATAATCAATTAATAGGTCTATAAGATGATGGATTTTGTTATCCTATTTCACTGTTTTGCGTCCTGTCGGTTTGTTAAAGAGATTTAAGTATACTACTGCATAAAGCAACACTGTTAATGATTATAAAAGTATTATGAGGTTTAAGTAACTTTCACACGATTATTTCAATTGCACAAAAAGCACCTATACCTATATAAATCGTAGATAGTTTTATAATAAACACAAAATGCGTAATAATGCGGTACGTTAGTGGCAATATTGGAGATGAATTCAAGACAATTTTTTATTTTCAAATAGCTTTTCGGATTGCGACATTCTATATTGACAAGTTTAACTTTTTAAATTGTAAAATGTTAAATGACGATGTGGACGAAAAGTTATTTTATATTTTATTATTTTAATAATAATGAAAATCTTGTCTCGATCACCATGTTGCCATGTCATTACAATTTCAAGATATCTCTTCATATAATTGTTACATCACAGAATTCCATTTATGTACTTAATTAAATAGTAAAGAAATAGTTGTCAATAGTCAATAAAGTAATAGTTATATTATAGAGGTTAGATAATTTCATTGCTTTCTCTTTTCTGTGTATTTACTCATTAATTTTGGTACAATACATTAAAAAAACAGTTTTGGGATCAAAATTATATCATCTGTTAAGCGATTGGCAATCAAAAGTTTGTAGATGTCCGTCTTATCCACTTGAGCAAGTTTGCGCGTATATAATTACAGTATAATCTCGAAGTTGGTCTCAAAAATGTCTGTAATTTAAATGGCGTACATTATATGATCCGCCTATTTCTATAGCCATTAAATTAGACAATTATAGCCGCCGGTCCCTAGGGCTGCCAGTCCATCGGCAACGGAGCCGAGAAATAGGAAATATTAACCAATAGGATTGCACAAAATCTCCGCTCCTCCATAAGTCGACAAGGACTTGGAGCTAGTTTAAAAATTCATATAAAACCGGTAAGCGTAGCGGGGTTAAATAAATTAACTCGACTCCGCATTAAGGTCCGTTTATATCTACAGACATTTAGCGTGCCAGACACGTGCCATGGCAGGCAAAATAATATTCATCTATGCAGTGAGTGAGTTATTGATGTATTTTTATCTATCGTAACGCGGCCGCGCAGACGTTGACAGTCTGTGGAAATAAATACGTTAATATACACTGCACAGAAGTATTTTGACTGTCACGGCACGTGTCTGGCACGCTAAATGTCTGTAGATGTAAACGGACCTTTAGTCCGTTACTCCGCTACGCTCCCTCGCTTCGCTCTGGTGGACAGGCAGCCTAAGGGATACGTGTACAACAAGAAAACCGATACAAAACGAATCTTGCTGATCGGCAAACATCGCGATTTCAACGGAGGCTTGATAGTCCGGCACTCATTCAGCATTGTGTAGACTGTTAAGCTAATCTTTAACTATGTTTCTACAACTCGACGTTATGAGTTTCCAATTAATCTCTGCCCCTCTGTCTAGTACCATACTATAGATAGAGAGTGATAGAGAAGTATTCGAAACTCGCACTGTCGAGTTCTAAAAACATCGTAAAATGGCGCTACTGAACCGGAACACGAATCGTGCCGATCGGCAATTTATAAAGTAATGAACTATACCTACATAAATGAAATCATGAGAATTTGTTAAAAAGATTCGCACTCGTGGCTATAAATTAATGAATTAAAAAAATATATTCTATTTAAAAAATCTAAATGGACAAGTGGTCAAGTGGATAAAGAATGATAAAACTTCATTAGATACATCTGTTAAGATAACTTTATTATATTGAGCAGCTTTACTATTTATATGTAGATTTTTGTTTAAGATGCCATTTGTTGTAACTTATGTTTTATTAATAAATTAAATTTGATCAAAGTGTTATTTTATTTTGAACTACGAGTACCTACCTACCTACCACAAAAAATATTTAGTTAAATCAAACTAATTTATCACACTATAGTTTCTTTATTTCTTTACATAATACATAATACAATACATACAATACATATATTTACTCTAAATAAATTGATATTTTAATAATATTGCAATACATACCCAGAATAACTTGATTAGGTGTTCTCGCTAAGACAGTTGAATTAAGAATGAATGAATGAATAAATACCCTATATTCATCCTACTCTATGGAATGAAGCCCGCGATGACAGCCAGCATCGTCTATTATAGCCACACTGTGTAATTGGCAATATGGCGTTTGCCGCCATATTGGCGGAAGTCACTGTTCTACCATGCTCATTACATTCATTTAATAAAAATAGGTAAACAGGAATGATATTGATTTTGAAAGTATTATTAACAATTGCAAGCCAAAAGCTAACACTCGTAATCTCTCCTTTCTTCTTATAATATAAGCGGCTAGTTTTTGTTTGTCGTCGTTAAATAAAAAACAAGAAATATAATAGTTTGATAGAAAATCTTGCAACCGACAACTACGAATCATTGCTATTACAATGCAAGTAGGAAAATAATTTCCTGTTAAACAATAAACCATATTAACTGGTAAACAAAATAAAAAAAACAAGAAAATAACCTTTTAGTCAACTTCAACCCTTGAATCCGCATCAAAATTGGATTAATAGTCGTTAAGGAAAATAGACACTCGTACATTACTTCCGTATCACATGCCGTTATGATTTCCGTCATATAAAATGTCATTCGAAATTGACCTTAAATATGGATTAATTTACGAATAGCCGTGGAGACGGCCCCGATTCTGTTTGGGGTCAAACGCAATGAGAAGATTAGATCATTAGACTGGCCGTAGACGGTCGTAACCACTGAGTGATTTATTTACCTACCCTATTACTTCGCACTGTACTCCAATAACTAGACATAAAACAACGTCTCTCGACATTAGTCATCATTATCGACCCATATTCGGCTCACTGCTAAGCTCGAGTCTCCTCTCAAAATGAGAGGGCTTAGGCCTTAGTCCACCACGCTGGCCCAATGCGAATCTTTGGTATGCAAGTTTCCTCACGATGTTTTTCCTTCATCGTCTGAGACACGTGATATTTAATTTCATAAAATGCACACAACTGAAAAGTTGGAGGTGCATGTTCCAGACCGGATTCGAACCCACACCCTCCGTAATCGGAAGCAGAGGTCATATCCACTGGGCTATCACGGCTTCTTACACTTATCATTAGACGAGAAAGAGAAAAATTAAGGAAGCCTTTGCCAATAGCACAATAATTAACTGAATAATGTATATTGACCACCGAAAATTCTCCCACGGTATAACAATCTACAGTATGACAAAGACTAAATTACCAGTAAAGTAGGTACCTACTTATCTTGTTTGCGACTGTTTTATAACGAAAGATGATTTGTTCTAAGAATCAGCACGAGTTCACTGTTTGTAATAACAGCCTGCGATACCTGGACCTACCGCATTGAAGACTGCACGTTTGTCAGCCTATGACCTACCACAGGTAAGAATGGACGGCCTCTGTAGCTCAGTGGTATTTGCGGTGGATATACAAGACGGAGGTTCTAGGTTCGATTTCCGGCTGGGTCGATTGGGGTTTTCGTATTAGTCCAGGTCTGGCTGGTGGAAGGCTTCGGCCTGCCTAATTAGCACCATTCCGGCAAAGACTTATCGCCAAGCGATTTAGCGTTCCGGTACGATGTCGTGTAGAAACGGAATTGTAGATTTTCATTCTCCTTCTAATAAGTTAGCCTGCTTCCATCTTAGATCGCATCATCACTTACCATCAGGTGAGATTGTAGTCTAAGGCTAGCTTGTAAAGAATAAAAAACAACCAGTCAAGTGCATCTCGAGCCACAAAAAGTGTAGGGTTCTGCAGATTAATTTAGCACTTTAATCTCTTCTGTAATGCACAAAGATATCGTTATCGGTACCCTACACTGTGGGATAGACGATAAAAAATTCAGCCTCACTTTGTATTTAGGGAAGGAACCCCAATTTTTTTTTTTTTATTTTCTTTGTACCACTTTTACATAAAATTAATATGCATACCCATTACCCATACCAAATGTCAGCTTTCTAGTTTTATCAGTCTCTGAATTATTTTACTGACAACATTATCTTTTTAATTAGTAACGGAATTAGTACGTCATTTTCGATTACCAATTTTTTAAGTTGTTCGACTATTAACTCTATAATAGCAATTGCTACTTAACTTTAAGTATAGAACTGCATGAAAAGTTTTATTCTCGTGAATTTTATCAAGTATCCATAAATAATCGTTTAACCAGTAGAGGGTGGGAACACTTGACTCTACACACTTAAAAATTTGCTATTAAAAGCTTAATATTTTACAAACGGACCCCTAAATCGAAATATGTTGGTAGAAGACCCTCATAACTTTCAAAACCTATTCAACGATACCCCACACTGTGAAATACACGAGTAAAAAAATCATCCCCCACTTTACATGTATGGAGGTACCCAAAAAAATATTATTCAAAATTCTATTGTACGACGTGTTTTTGGAGGTATGTACTACCTCCAAAAACTACCACCAGCGTCGCAGTCTCTTTCACTTTTCGAGTTCCCTTTCATCCTTCTCCTTTGATTTCTTTAAATTTTCTAAAAAAATTTTGATTACGTCCCATTTGTCACTCGTTTCTAACATTATATTTAATATGTTTTTAACCGAAACCGGGATTATTGTTAACACTCGGGGAAATAATATTTTGGCTAACTATCGCTAAGTCAAAGGACGTCAGCGAGAAAACTCGTTCACTGTGGGAACATTTTTAACGAAAACATTAACTTCAGTTGTATCATAATTCATATCGTCAGTTTGATCTGATAAAATGCTCCACTGACGCCGCATTGGCTGCCATACACAGAGGCAGACACGGATTCGATTCCGCATTTCACCTATGTATTTTTTTTTTCAAAGAAATATTTTATGTTTTAATAACAATTTATGCGTGGCGTGTGTAAGTCGTGATAGCCTAATGGATATGACTTCTGCCTCGGAGGGCGTAGTTTTGAATCATGCACCTCAACGTTTCAGTTACGTACATTTTAAGAAATTAAATTTCTCGGGTCTTAAACAGCGAAGGAAAAACATCGTGATGTGATCGGCATACCGTAGATTTTTCTTAATTCTCTGCCAATCCGCATTGGGCCAGCATGGTGGACTATTGTACTAGCCCCTCTCAATCTGAGAGGGGACAGTTTTAGGTTGTCGACATTATTTAGTCGTACGTGCCCGTATCGTCGTTGTAAGCACTGAACCAATGAGGACGTTAAAACTTAGCTCTATACAGGATGCTGGGGAGTATCCCTTAACTTCAAGGTGTTGACGAGATCTTGAACGTTAGGATATAAATTTTATCTTATAAGTATAAAACTTATATCGATAACAGTTCGACTCCTATAAGTATAAGTTTTATAAGGATTCGAACTGCATAACTACTGGCTTTTTTAATTCAAATAATTCCGACTATCCAAGTTATACACGCCTATAGATGATTTTAAAGTTTTAAAGTTTGGCAAAGTCATAATGCAAACGGATGCGTATAAGGAGCACATTTTAAGATTTATTAACAAAAATAATGTTATTTACTCCGAAAATATTTATTTTAGAACCCCAGAGTTATGGGAAATACAGAATACTCCCTGCTATAGTGTTTAAATGAAAGCAAAACCCTTGCAATTATTACATCTTTAATTCCAATTAGAGAACAACATAATCACAAAAACCAAAGACAAAAACACAATCTTTTCCTCTCGCCCACAGACCAATCTATTCCCGAATACTACCACAGAGTACCTTCTTCAACACTTCCCAGCACCCTGTATAAGTACTTATTTCGACACTCCCCAACATCCTGTATACTTAAGGTAAGAACGTTAAAACCCTCATATGTATATTGGAGGTAGGTACGACTACTTAAGAACGTTAAAACTACATACGTTGATTTATTTGAAGTGTAAACTGGCATATTATTTGGCTACACCGCGGTGTCACTAGACTGTGACGGTACTATACCTGTTACCATTTACAAAAACTACGAGATACGTAAGTACTTGTATATTATGTACTCTGTACATCGTAATTGTGGTCTATTTTTGTTGTTAACTACGTGGGGAGGCACCTCATTTTCCTTGCCTTGTATTTAATATTAAACAAAATATAATTGTTTTCCGCGGAAGTTGACACTGGTAATATCATTAACTTGTTGATGTGCGAACAATGAAACTACTGGAATATTATACGTACTTAAAATTAAATAAATAAAGTTAAGGGAAGCTAATTTATTTTGTAGCTGAACTGTAGTTTACAATTTGAAGGGTTTTCACGAGTACCTATCTACAAGTCGTTAGCGTTTGTTAGTTTTAAATAATACAAATAAGATTAGATTGTTTGTTTCTTTGTTACGATTTAACTCAAAAACTACTACGTACTAAGTAGGTACTATAAATTTATTCACCGCTAGCAGACGCCCGCTAGCAGACTAATTCCCGTTCCTGTAGGAATACGGATAATAAAATACAGCCTATAGCACTCGGGAATAGTGTGGTCATCGTCATCAACCCATATTCGGCTCACTGCTGAGCTCGAGTCTCCTCTCAGAATGAGAGGGGTTAGGCCAATAGTCCACCACGCTGGCCCAATGCGGATTGGCAGACTTCACACACGCAGAGAATTAAGATAATTCTCTGGTATGCAGGTTTCCTCACGATGTTTTCCTTCACCGTTTGAGGCACGTGATATTTAATTTCTTAAATTGCACACAACTGAAAAGTTGGAGGTGCATGCCCCGGACCGAATTCGAACCCACACCACACCCTCCGGAACCGGAGGCAGAGGTCATATCCACTAGGCTATAACAGCTCACAATAGTGTGGTAGTGTTTTAAAATTAAAACAATCAAGTCTTTCCTCTTTATAATATTAGTATAGATTAGAAAGCTACATTTTGCCCAAGTAAACGTTTTGTGGAAGCTTATGCCCTTTATATTTTATCCTTGTATTTCGACGGGAACGGGAACTACGCGGGTGAAATTGCAGGATATCTGCTAGTGTTAAAAAAGGAAAATTGTTCCGATGACCAATGAGAGTAATTGAGTGGCCGCTGCCAACCCAGCTGCCAGCGGAAGCGACTGATTGCGAGCAAATAATGCGACGCGTGAGGTTTTCTTGTTTATTGCTAGACAGTATACTGGTGCCCGGAACAAGTACCTACTCAGCCTTTTTTTTTATTCTTCTCGCGGCGATAACATAACTTGCAACTTAGTAAACAGTAGAATTTATAAAGTTTTTTTTATCCTTTAAAGTTAGCCCTTGACTACAATCTCCCCTGATGGTAAGTGATGATGCAGTCTAAGATGGAAGCGGGCTAACTTGTTAGGAGGAGGATGAAAATCCACACCCCTTGCGGTTTCTACACGACATACGCTTGGCGGTACGTCTTTGCCGGTAGGGTGGTAACTAGCCACGGCCGAAGCTTCCCATGTCCAGCCAAGTCCAGCCAGACCTGGACAAATTAAGAAAATCTCAATCTGCCCAGCCGGGGATTGAACCCAGTACCTCCGTCTTGTAAATCCACCGCGCATACCACTGCGCCACGGAGACCGTCAATAGCAGATCAGGAGGTTAGGAGATAGTCTATAGCAGATGGTCATTGATGTTAGAAGAAAAAAGAGCTGACAGTGCGGCGACTGAGCTCAGGTTTGCTAATTAGCATAGTTTTAACGTGCTACCTACGGTCCGCGTATAACCTATCTATCTCTTTTTTCTTATAACATCATTGCAAACAGAACACTATATTATATAGTCTAAACGGATTACGTTCGTCAACTCTCGATTCGTCGTTCGTCGTTATCTTCAACCCATATTCGGCTCACTACTGAGCTCAAGTCAGAATGAGAGGGGTTAGGCCAATAGTCCATCACGCTGACCCAATGCGGAATGGCAGACGTTGAGAATTAGGAAAATTCTCAGGTATACAGGTTTCCTCATGACGTTTTTCCTTCCCCGTCTGAGACACTTGATATATTTTTTTATTAAAATGCACATTACTGAACTTTGGAGGTGCATGCCCCAGACCGGATTCGAACCTACTAATCTCCGAATCGAAAGCAGAGTTCATATCCACTAGGCTATCACGGATTATTATACATTTATTTGTATTTTAAATCTATGATAAGTTCTCGTTATGAGTCAAACATAAGTCCTAAGTCCACCAATCTACATTGCAGCAGCGTTGTGGTTCTATGCTTCAAATTCCTTTTAAAAATAAGCAGATGATGTTGAAGCTACCGTACAATTTTATAGCTCCATTTAGGACTTTAGGTATCTTTATTTAAACCAAAATGTTTCACTTAATGCACACAAAAATCAACAATGGGTACTAAACATAATGACTAGTCGAGGACGAGTCGGATCACACAAGCAGAGTTCCGTAGTCTACTACTAAAAAACTTCTTATCGTTAATCAAAATCGAATATTAGTAGACGTAGGCAGTGGCGTGCACAGAGATACTAACTAGGGTAGGCATTTATAAGCGAAAATGTAAAATCCTTCTCCAAGGATTTTACGATAGGAAGGCTTGTCACGGAAGTAGATTTCTGCATCTATGAAGTGCGCGCCACTGGCGTAGGTACTTGGCTATTTGAATTTGAATTGGTTGAATTTTCCGTGCTTGTAAAGCCCGTGATTATTTTGATCTGTGGTCGTCATATTTAGGTACTAGCCACCGCCCGCGACTTCGTCCTCGTGGAAGTAAGAGTCACCCGGCGTGGTATCTCGCCACTGGCAGCCGGCCAGAGCACTCCTATATTGAATGCGCGTATGGTACCTATTTACCTATATTCGATCATCATTTTGTTCCGTGAATTAATTGTATGTTTTACAAAACTGTAATATATGTAATGTATAATATCTTCTAATATTAACAGGTAATGGTGACATCATTTGGTTTTAAGGATAATATCACGTTTATAAAAACACCTTCACAAATAATGCATTATTTTAGAAAATCAATGGCAGATATGTTATACGAAATACATTATCTTGTCGCGAACTTTTTTTGAACTTTTAACCGTCGTACAAAGTTTTTGAGTAGTAAATGTAGATATCTATACTGTAACAAATTAACTATCACGCATATCTGAGAATGCCAATCCGCATTTGGCCAGCATCGTGGCCTAACCTCTTTCATTCTGAGAAGTGAGAAGAGACTTCTGCTTAACAGTGAGCTGAATATGAGTTGCTAACAATGATGATGATATATATTTATTTCTGCCGTTGGGCCAGTTCAACCAACCAAGTAATTCCACCAACTACTTACTTAGCAAATGGGTACCTAAGTATCTGCTTAGGTATTTATTTTTTATTTTACTACCTAACCCTACAAAACCGATCGTATACCTACGACGTATGTATTTGTAGAGGTAATTCATCATCATTATAGGTCAGTCTGCCGACATGGCACAGGATGTGTAGGTCGCTATTATTTTGTCAACCACTTTGTAGTTCGAACAGCCAGTGCCCTCTGTCACAGTGTACTACGCAGCGAGACGCACGTTCTTAACTGTTATACTCTATATTACAATATAAATAATAATATAACATCAAAAATAATATATCGGGATGTTATGTTAATATAAAGACATTAGTGTAAAGTGCTTAATCGAATAAGGAATGAGAAAAGTCGAGGCTGTAACATTTCGAAACCCATACAGAAGTTATGCCTTCGGTCTCACACTAAGGAATGGTCACGTATTAGTAAGTATGTTTTTTTACTATTTTTTTTTTAATATTTTGTTTTTTTTTTATTATCTTGTGTGTAAGAACCTTGCACGTGTGTAATGGCGTATGATAATATAATCGATGCTTTGTTTATAAAAACTTCGCCATTAACAATATCTGAACGCTTGGAAAAGTGTTTCTTTTGTATTTTTGTAATTACTTAAATCCCACGTTTACGAAATTCTTTATGCACATATAGACAACAAGTCTTTGGAAAAAATTAACCTGTGAAATGAATCAACGTGAATAAAGCTTAGAAGGCTGCTAAGAAGCTTATCTGACAAACGTAGATCTAGCATATCATACAAAAATACTTATCGCCATTCAAAAATGGGAGCTGAGGTGGGTGAAAATTATACTTATAAGACCTCTTCTTCTTTCTTCTGGGCCGTTTCCGCACTTAGCCAAGTGTTTGGCCGTTGTGCGTGACTTATAAGACCTACTCACACACCTAAAAAAAAAAACAAAAACACAATATGGATTTTTTTGTACAATTAATTAAAATCAATCGAGCTGTTTCAGACGACTGCATTCAAAAACTCGAGTTTGTCATTATACCAGTCGTCAGAAGTACTTAGATACGTATATACGATACACGCTGGTGTTTTATTGTAAATCAAAAATCTTGTTAAAATCCATCACTTAACCTTGGTATATTTCAATATTCCACTACAGGATGTAGATAGATCTCCCTTTTTATAGGAGAAGGCGAAGAACGTCCACCATGCTGCTTCTTACAGGTTGGTGGACTTAGTAGGGTGACAATGTTTAACTTTATAACGAGACTTAGATGCCAAGGTGGCCGGGCCAAATTCAATATGAAATTCTAAATTCATTTATGTCAAGTAAGCTTAGTTTACAAATACTTTTGACCCGTCAGGTTTGTCCGTTTGAAGTGACTCTACCACTACAGATTAATGTGTAATCCAAGGCACGGAAGTGAAACTTCCCTACTCCAGGTTTTTTAAACTATATTTTTATATTAAAGTCTTGATTTTTAAATGTGAAGAGTTTTTTTTGGTTGAACAGCTAATTTCAGGAATTACTTGGTTTTACTTTGAAACTTTCTTAGCATTGGACAGTCAATTTAAGTATGCGAGAAAGACTATCTCTATTTATTTACACGCTGGTGAAACCGCGTATAAATATATAAAGTAAGAAGAAGAAGGAGAAAGTAGATCATTTCTAGATTTTATTTTTGTGCTTCGTCCGCTCTGAAGACCTCTTTAATTCAGCCCTTACAGTAGTATCGCTGTAAAAATTTAACTTCTCCCGTTTTCCCAACATTTTCCTTCACTGCTCTGCTCCTATTGATCCTAGCGATGAAAAGTGTACTATAAACCCGCCCAGTATGAAGAATATTTGTACCAAGTTTCGTTAAAATCCGTCGAGTAGTTTTTGTTTCTATAACGAACATACACAAAGAGACAAATATTTTACTGATTGAATTTATGGCATCAGTATCGATCACTAATCACCCCTGATAGTTATTTTGGAAATATATTTCATGTACAGAATTGAGCTCTCTACAGATTTATTATAAGTAGGTTTTCAAGATTTAATTTTATTATCCAAATAAAAATTTACCCCAATCGTAAAAAAAAACGTGGTCAACCTGCTCATTGTAGTAGTCTATCGTCTAATATGTAAATGAAGAATTGATTGATTTGGATTTATTGCTGTCCATACAAGCAAGTGTTTATGTTCCGGTCACAACACAAACAACTTATCGTATAGATTTCCACAGGTCAGTTGACTGAATAGGTACCTACTACATTCAGAAGAGTAACTTGCTTTGGGGCACTGTATCAGGCCCAATAGACTAGCGGCAAATCTCAAAAATCTCTTTAGTAGTTTTTTTATATGTTTTTTTTTCCAGGGAAGCACCAGACTACACTTAGTCTGGTCCTTCCCTTAGATTGTGGGTAAAATTATACGAATTTTGACTACATTATCAACGTTAACAGCCGATGGACGTCCACCGCTGGACATAGACCTCTTGCATGCATTCCAAACAAAACGGTCGCCAGCCCTACAACCCGCTTGGTGTCCTCACTGGGCTTTCCGATGCGGGATCGTTATTCCAGCACCTTGGGACCCCAACGTCTATCGGCTCTTCGAACTATGTGCCCTGCCCATTGCCACTTCAGGGCCTCACTGAGCTATGTCAGTGACTTTGGTTCTTCTGCGAATCTCAAAGAGAACTTCACTTTCTATATAGTTATTTCACAATAATACAACAGTGAGTTTTGAAGTGTAGCTTTTTTACAATCGTTGTGATTTAATAAAACTCGACTGAATGAAAATGCGTCTCTACACAGAGAGATGCATGAATGCTTCTACAAAATATAAAAAAGGCGGAAGTGTGAGTCGGACGCACCCATCGAGGATTCCGTACATACGAGTTTCAGGAATCGAATTGCACAATTTTTGCCGAGTTTTTATTTCTTAAAGATTTTATTACAATACACTTTTGAGATTTTTTTCTTGTGATTTATAGCAATGTTACCTACTATCCAAATTTTATAGTTCTAGGTCAACGGGAGGTACCTACATCAAAGGTTTTGATTCCTTTGAGTGTTGAAATAATTATGTGTTTTTTGCTGATTTTTTTCCGTTGTTTAAGGTTCCGTAACTGAAAAAGTCTTCCTTTTGAGTTACAGAACCCTAAACAACAAAAACTTCGACCTTCAAGTTATCAATGTCGAATAAACTCAGTCAATAACAAAAGTTTAAGCAATTAATACGCTATCTTTGCATTAACTTTGTCGACCGTGTCTATCAGGTATTTCACGTATACACGAATACGTTCACGAATTTCAGGTATCGTTCACGATTTGTAATGATTGTATAATTGTATACCAATGAGCAGTGATCGCCCAGTGGATATGACCTCTGCCTTCGATTCCGGAGTGCGTAGGTTCGAATCCGCATGCACCTCCAACTTTTCAGTTGTCTGCTTTATAGAAATTAAATATCACGTGTCTCAAACGGTGAAGGAAAACCATCAAACAACAATTTTCTCAATTCTCTGCGTGTGTGAAGTCTGCACTTGGGCTAGCGTTGCGGACTATTGACCTAACCCTTCTCATTCTGAGAGGAGATACGAGCTCAGCAGTGAGCCGAATATGGGTTGATAATGATACTTCATTAAAATTCTACTGGTTTATGGTAGAAGTGCTTTTCTGGTTGAATACAACATATATTACGCATTTGAACAATATTTATGGGTTTTTGTTGAGTTTGGATGGCGATGCCGTCCGGATTCGTCAGTTTTCCCGAAGAATACTAAAATAAATTCCTCGATCAATATATTTAGTAAATATCTTTTTGGCGGCCTCCGTGGCGCAGCGGTGTGCGCGGTGGATTTAGAACTTGAATGGGTTCGATCCCCGGCTGGGCCGATTGAGGTTTTTATAACTGGTCGAGTTCTGGCTCGTGAGAGGCTTCGGTCGTGGCTAGTTACCACCTTACTGGCAAAGACGTGCCGCCAAGCGTTCCGGTACGAAGTCGTGTAGAAACCGAAAAGATTTGTGGATTTTCATCCTCCCCTTAATAAGTTAGCCCGCTTTTATCTTAGATTGCATCATCACTTACCATCATCCACCTAGCCAAATGGCACGTCGATTCTCTTTCTACGATCGCTAACGCTTCGAAACTAGAAAGATGTATCGGAATGACATTTGCTATCGACAGGTCACGTGATCAAGTGATCAATCGAATACATTTTTCGAATGAAACAGCCCAGGTCAGCTCTAAGTGAAAATTAAAAGATAAAGAAATTAAAAGATCATATTATTCTCCCTTTTTTTTCGGGTGGGGAACAAGTTAACTCGACTTACTGTGGTACAAGAAGGTTATATGGGACTTATCACTAAAACCCCCTCGGTGGCCACCCTTAGCGTATTTTGGTAGGCTCCGGGAATTAGTCGGGAATTACCGGTAACGGTTTTATACGGCATCGTATCCGAACAATCGCTTCGCGTTAAGAGCGCGCAGCACTTCGGTACGATAAGGATAAAATTCGCCGAATTATGACTTTCACGTGAGTGAAAAGCACGGATTGACGCGCGACCCAAATTTTATCACGTGAGCGCCAAAACTATTTTTACCTAATTGCAAGTAAATTAAACAACATAACGAAAAACAAAATGGCCATGTTCAAGATATATACCTAATTTTCTATACAAAACAAAAATTTAAGAAAATAAGTTTGCTTTTCCTGAGATTGAAAGCAAAATGTGAGCAAAACATGTATTTTTCAAAAAAATAAACTATCGAGAACAGTTTTACAAATTGTGTATTTTGTGTAGTCATAACGAAGCTAACACTTTGAAATATCATTTACCCAAATATCAAGCTCCTAACTTTTCCAGAATCTAAGATTTCCATTTGTAACCACCAAATTACATATTGCACACTCTTAAGTCTCTGCCGTAAGGGAAGTAACTAGCCATAACCGATACCTACCATCAGAGAAATACAGATAGGGTAGAGTATTAAAGCTGATAATTTCAACTATTATCCGAACGAAACAGGCCGATGTCAGCCCTAAGTGGCCGAGACAGGCGATGGCCGAAATCGGTCCCGGCAACCGGAACACTTTATACTGTCGTTATTGATAAATTGCCGCCCGCTCCGACCAGTAGTGCAGACCCGATGGACGTAAAACATCGCTACAATGTCACATTGCCACTTTAGATCTATTGACGACTTCTATGTCGCACTTGTCTATGCTTTTTTATAACTCGTGCGCAATGACAGATGAATTTCTTGACACCTGACTACCAAACACATCCATACAAACGCAGTATAAACATCTTTCTCATCTTTTTTTATTTAAAGAGTATGTAGCATTATGCTGAGTTGGATCCCTTTACTGGGTTGAGCCACACATCGCAGGATATTGTTCAAGAACAAATTGTGTTGTGAGGCATAATTCTCTAATAAAGCTTTTTTCTTTATTTCTTTCGATTCGGGTGTCAAGTTAATCTGCACGAGCTGTACATTGTCAATTTTCACTTCGTCTTTAGCTGTTTCTCAGGGCTTAAAAACTGTCAACTTTTATGCCTAGTTTGGACTACTTTAGTATTTTAGTCAAGTACGAACGATTTTTGGTTTTACCGCCCAAAAATCGTTCGTATTTGTATAAACTAAAAAAATAGTCCGAACTAGGCCTTAGAATCATTTTTTTTTATTCTTTACAAGTTAGCCCTTGACTACAATCTCACCTGATGGTAAGTGATACAATCGAAGATGAAAGCGGGCTAACTTGTTAGGAGGAGGATGAAAATCCACACCCCTTTCGGTTTCTACACGACATCGTACTGGAATGCTAAATAGCATGGCGGTACGTCTTTGTCGGTAATGTGGTAACTAGCCCCAAGATTTCAGACTAGCGTATTTTTTACGCGTCTATATATATTCGTTTCAGCATACGCGCTTACACGCGCGCTACATTACGCGCTTCAAAAATCCCGACTCGCGTAAATAGGCATATTTTGGCGTGTTCACTCGAACCGTGTTTTGTCAGTATCAACAAAACATATACGAGCTTAGAAACGTGTTAACGCTCGAATTGAGCGTGTGCCAAAGGCACGTCTATATGCACCTACATGCGTTCCCAAAAACGAGCTCATACATCATCATCATCACCATCATATCAGCCGATTGACGTCCACAGGCTATAGGCCTTTTGTAGGGACTTCCAAACATCACGATACTGAACCACACATGAGCTCACAGTATCTCTGCGAGCTCATACACGCGTGTAAAACGCTAGTCTGAAACCACTCTTATAAATAGAGGAAGCTCCGGATAACACAGGCCTTTCTACAACAAACCATCAATTTTATGTATTTTATTTAAATAAAACCACGTAATATCGTATAAAAATACAGTGTTATCGAACTCATAAAGTAGAAAACTATAAAATATGAGATTTCATCAAATTGTTATACATGTTATATATGCTCATAAAGCGTATGTTGAATGTTATAAACTGTGGATTATTGCTTCTAGCTTATCAAACTGATACGTAGATGTCAATACTTACATCCACAAATTCATAATTAATTTATAAAGTAGGCTTAATTAACAAGCGCTTTTAAAACTTCGTCGGAGTAAGCCCGAAAGCCCAGTCAAACCCATACGAGGCCCTTAGTCATGAGCTGGCTCTTGCAAGTTGCAACGCGGCATGATCCAAACTATAATAGCCGTATACCTACTTAAATTTGTTTTTACAAAGGTTTAAAACTTATCTAATCAAGTGCGTATTAATCAATTTACTAGTTAGTTCTAAATTGCCTCACTTGTTTGTGCCGAGTATTCTGGATGATTCCATTGAAAATTACATGGAAACCGCTTGTGGAAAATTTGCAAGACCACGTTTTCCTCAAAACATCGTGTACCAGGAGACCATGTGTGTGCAAGAGTCAAAACTCTTGAATCAAATACAGCCTGTATACAGTTCTTGTGTATATGAAGATCGTGTGATAGCTAGACTTGCCTTATTTTATGATATGAAGTTTGTTACCCCTTACTCTACTGTAGGTAAGTTCGGAACCTATTATTATGACGGCCTCCGTGGCGCAGTGGTTTGGGCGGTGGATTTACAAGACGGTCCTGGGTTCGATCCCCGGCTGAGCTGATTTAAGTATTTTTAATTGGTCCAGGTCTGGCTGGCTGGCTGGTATGGTAAAAATTAGTGGGCCTCCTGAGCTTGGGGGCCCAGGGGCATTGCCTAGCCCCTGGGTAGCTACGCCATTAGTAGGAGACCGACAAACTTTCAGCATGTATTTTAATAGCTCAACGGTAAAGATGAAGACCGAGAGATCGTAGTTCGATCCCCGCCCGCTGCCCTGCTGCCTTACCAACTCTTAACAGTCTTTTCCGACTAGTTGGAGGGTAATCAGAATATGGAACGTATTCAAAAGATAAGTCATATATTTAAAAAATGAGATAAATCTGACCATCGCAGTTCAGTGTGTGGTTGTGTGCACAAAATGTTTACAAACAACAACATACTCACTACGCACCCTCGTAAAATCAATAGTGTCCGCTCGAAATTGAAAACAACGGGTACCAGGATAACATAAATATGGAGAAGTTTTTACATTTCAGCATTGTAGAGGAGTGTAGAGGATTAATCTGAAAAATAAAAGTAACATGTCAAAAATGTACTTACCTTATTAGTTGACCGCTTTCTTCCTTGAATTTACATTTATTTCTCAATATTATAAAGAGGAAAGATTTGTATTTTTGTATTAAACACAAAAATAAGACCGATTTGTAAAATTCTTACTTCAATAGAAAACTACATTATTAGAGAGTAACATGGGCTAAAAGATATAGGTGGTTTCCACTAGTAGATTTCCTTGAAAAGAAATTTTGACTGTCTATAAGACCATATGGACATACCGCATTGATCTGATTTCACAACTTACAAACAAACACAACACATGCTTAGCTCAATAGCTCAATCGACAAGGCGCAGAAAAGTCCCCCATTCACAGCAATTTTCCATGGAAACCCACAACTCCTTTTAGGAAGTTCGTTTCAACATCAAAACACGAAGTACCAGGCGAATATAAATATGGAAGATGTTTAACTTGTACACACACCCCTCGTTCAAACGTACGCTGCGCAGTGGACTTCGAGTATGCGCAGAAAAGTTGGGAGAAAAACTTTGTTGACTTCATTACGTAGGTTGCATTTTTATGTTACATGTTACATTTTATATTGGTATCGTTTTACTGGAAACAGATGTAGCAATTTAATAGTAACTAGCTGGCGTTGCGGGGTTTCACCCGCGTGGTTCCCGTTTCTATAGGAATACGGAGATAATATATAGCCTATAGCCTTCCCCGATAAATGGGCTATCTAACCCTGAAAGAATTTTTCAAATCGGACCAGTAGTTCCTGAGATTAGCGCCTTCAATCAAACAAACAAACTATTCAGCCTTATAATATTAGTATAGATCTAACATCAGAGAATTTATCCTAGTCCGATTTTAATGAAAATTATACGACACGTGTGAAAATGAACGTGCGAATCTTCTATACAAACGTATCTCACATTCACATTCAATATGTATTCTGTGCCTTAATCTAAATTAAATAAAATCTGTCAGTAATTACATCAAATTGCGAAGGGTTGAGCAGGAAAGTTTGTCTATTTATTAAAGATGTTGTTTGTAGGTATAGATTTCGTGTATCCAGATATTTCTGAGTTTAGTTAAAAGTTAGCCATCCATCGGCTAACATAAAAGTGAAAACCCTCGAGGTTTGGAAGCAGGCGGTCCATCGGAAGTGCGTTTACTAATTTAGGTCAATTCGTCATCATCGACGACGCAGCATACTATTGTATTCGCTATACGAGTATATCTGCATACCTACAGGTTGCTTGTATTCTTGTTAAGTAGGTTGTTATATATTAAAGAAATTAAAAATCATGTATCGCAAACGGTGAAGGAAAAACGTCGTCAAGAAATCTGCACACCTGAGAATTTTCTTAATTCTTTACGGGTGAGAAGTCTGTCAATCCACATTGGGCCAGCAATTGGAATACTGGGACTATTGGCCTAACCCATCTCATTCTGAGATTAGACTCGTGCCCAGCAGTGAGCCCAATATGGGTTGATAATGACGAGGTTGTTATCTGCACTATAAGGAAGGTCTGGATCTTCTGAACCGAATTTGAAATTATTTTTTTGTCAAGAGAAAGCCACGTTATGCGAGAGTTTTAAGGTATATTTTATCTCTGTACACTCACGGGAACGGGAATTCTGCGGGCGAAACCGCAGGTCTTTTTTAATTTTAATTTCGTTTCGGTTTATTCTGATGAATATAATATATATGATGAAATTACCTATTTTAGTACCCAGAACACAGTCTAGGCTTAATTTAGGGTTCGATAGTGTAGGTGTTGCCCAAATATATTTAAAAAAAAAGTTTACATGAGTTAATATGAGTTGAGTAGAGATAATATGCGTTGTTTTATGTTTATTTTATACTATTCCACCGATCTTCAAGAACTTTTGTGAATGGAAACGCTGCAATTTCTTTATATAGACTTCTAAAGGTAAAAGTAAGAATTACTCTAAGTTTATTTCGTGCACTAGGACTTACGTAAACACGATGCTACTTCCAGATCTAGACTTCCAAAAGGTTTTCCAAGTTCGTGTAACTCTTATTTACAACAATTGAAATTATCTTTAATTCCTTAGAGTAAGAATAATTCTAAGTTTATTTCGTGCTCTAGGACATACGTAAACACATTGCGACTACCAGATCTTCCAAAGATTTTCCAAGTTTGTAGAGCTGTTATTTACAACAACAATTGAAATTATCTTTATTTCGATAACCACTACAAAATTTACAGAACTACGTGACGTAACGTTGACGTGACAATGAGAAGATTGTTCTTCCACTACAACTTTAAATTGGTCATCATTGACTTAATAGTCTCCCGTCTTCAAAGGCGCCGAAATATCCGGGTTAGATGTGAACAAACCTTAGGTGAGTTCTATTTTCGCAATTCAACCAAGTCACTCAACATTTTGTTGTATTTTGTAGCATATTATCCATACTAGTGGACCCAGTAAAGCTTCGCTTTGACAGTTACGCCAGCAACCAAGAAAACTATCGCCGACAAACAGAGTTTTTAGCCGCTTATAATATAGTAGCCTCAGAAATTAAATATCACGTGGCTCTAACGGTGAAGGAAAAACATCGTGAGAAAACCTGCATACCAAAGAATTTTCGTAATTTTCTGCGTATGTGAAGTCTGCCAATCCGCATTGGGCCAGCGTGGTAGACTATTGGCCTAGCCCCTATCATTCTGAGAGGAGACTCGAGCTCAGAAGTGAGCCGATTATGGGTTGATCAAATCAAATATAGTAGCCAACGCCCCGCGGTTTCGTCGACGTTGTTCCCGTTCCCGTGAGAATACAGGGAAAAAATATATCCCACTAGCGGACGCCCGCGACTCCGTCTACGTGGAATTCGCAAATCTCGCAAAAATCATGGATTTTTTCGGGATAAAAGGTGGCTTTGTATTAAACCCGGGTATTATCTATATTCGTTTTAAATTTCAACCAAACCGGTTCAGTAGTTGCGGCGTTAAAGAGCAACAAACATCTAAACATACATACAAACATCCATACAAACATTCATACAAACTTTCGCGTTTATAATATTAGTAAGATTACAGTCCTAAATACTGTGGCTTTCTATTGGTAAAATAATTTAACCATAAAAGAAAGCTCTCTATAACACCACTTAATTGCCTCTTAAAAATATTAGTAGGTACATACATAATTTGAAGGAAAACTTACAAAAAAAAGTATACATTGATTTTTCCGATGTGTCCAACTACTAGGTAAAGCTATTTAAGCGAGAAAATGTAAGAGAAAAGTTTGATGAAACTAGTTAATACATGTAATTATAAATTATTATCGGTCTGTCAAGTTATCACCTTTTTTTTTATTCTCTACAAGTTAGCCCTTGACTACAATCTCACCTGATAGTAAGTGATGATGCAGTCTAAGATGGAAGCGGGCTAACTTGTTAGGAGGAGGATGAAAATCCACACTCCTTTCGGTTTCTACACGGCATCGTACCGGAACGCTAAATCGCTTGGCGGTACGTCTTTGCCGGTAGGGTGGTAACTAGCCACGGCCGAAGCCTCCCACCAGCCAGATATACTTAAATATACTTAAACAATACACATCACTATTTAGCCCCAAAGTAAGCATACAGAGTAGCTTGTGTTATGGGTGCTAAGATAGTTGATATTATAATATTAATATACAATTATATACTACATATAAATACTTATATAATTTATAAATACACACAGACACTGGAAAACACCCATGCTCATCACACAAATATTTTCCAGTTGTGGGAATCGAACCCACGGCCGTGGATGCAGAAAGCAGGGTCACCACCCACTGCGCCACGCGGCCGTCCAGCCTGATTTGGACAAATTAAGAAAATCTCAATCTGCCCAGCCGGGGATCGAACCCAGGACCTCTGTCTTGTAAATCCACCGCGCATCCACCTTCCATTCTGTCGAAACCATTTCACTAAGTATCACGTGGAATATTAAAATCGCATGTGGCTAATTCTGCCAAGTTCGACACGTCCTTTTGTTCTTAATTTGCACGCATTTTAGAATAATTTATACTTAACAATTAACTAATGCCACTTTAATATTCGCAGATCAGTCAATTATGACATATAAATTTGAATTTTAGACACTTCCGCGCTTGTATGTGTTAATCTTGATTCTTGGTTTATAATTTTGTTTTTTTTTTAATTTTTCTGCTGTTTTAAGGCTTCTTTAAGTGTTTATAATAAATTTTAGTTTATTCTGTTAGGTAGTCAAGTCGTAAGAAATAAGTGTACACAAGCTAAAAGACTAAAATTGATGATGGATGAATGGAAACTCCATTTCCAAAAACTAAGAAATATATTTTGTAGTTTATATATACGCTTACTCTGAGACCAAAACATTCATGAGCTAATTTTGTAATATGTAATCCTAAATTGACAGAACAACAGTTATAAGTTGGCATATGGAATAGCTCCTCTCTAACTATATATCTCTAGATAAGAGGTTTTCTCAGTAGTCTCTTTGGTTGGTCTTTGTAAAAGAACTTAATAATTAATTAGTGACTTTGCTCATGATGATAAGACAACGGTTATAACATTGGCCGTGATAGCCCAGTGGATATGACCTCTGCCTCCGGGCGGAATGTGTGAAGTCTGCCAATCCGCATTGGGCCAGCATGGTAGACTATTGGCCTCTCACCCCTCTCATTCTGAAAGGAGACTCGAGCTCATCAATGAGCCGAAAATGGGTTGATAATGAATAACATTGGCACTTTATAACGGACACATAAAAAAGGTCGAGATGGATATAATACTACATACTTCTCAACTCTGAAATTTCTTAGAAGAAAAAAAAGCTCAGTTTTTCACATAACATAGCCCGAACCGGGACTCGGACCCACGACCTCATGATCCAAAGCCACATAGCCTTCCACTATGCATGAAGCGGTTAGCATTGGCTTATATACCTATTATTTACTTAACTACGTAATACACACAAGTTCAAGTTTATGTTCTACATTTTTTCATATCTTTCACGATATTTTGCGATGCCTTCAATAACACCCGAAATAGTATGAGAGCCGGCATAAGAAATATCTACATCTGTTATTTATTAGCGATAAGAAATAATTCATAGAAAATATTCACCGGATAGTATTAAATAAGTTTTTTTTTTAATTTTCATTTAATCTACCTCCCTCGTTGGTTAATTAAAAAAAGCGTACTTTAGTCAAAAGAATACACCCAACAGATTTGAAACGTAAAGGTTGCCTGCTTCACCACTGCTCTGGGATTGCCAGATTACAGGCGAGTAAATGTTATTTATATAGTTAGTTATATAGTTAGTTATATAAAAGAGTATACCTTATCAGTTATTAGTAGTGTAATTTGTCAAATTAAAGCTTATTTTAAGCTTAATTTAACTGTAATAAGTTGCCTTTGATCTTGTTAATGGTTTCCTAGATTTTGTATGTATCTGGTTGCAATTTAACTAGGCAACCTTTAATATATAATAGATGAGTGTATATATTTGCAATGCTGGATCTTAGATCAAAAGGATTTACGTACTTTATATTATGATCTATACACATTACTCTTTTATTTGCCTTGCATTATTTAAATGTTTGGTTCTTATCATTTGTTGCTAATTTTATCAGTAGCAGTTTTTGTGTGTCTTATTTATGTGCTCATCATATGATTCTGAAGGATTTAGAAATTAAATCTGTTTGATTTCTCCTACGTAAGACATAAGATTTACACTGCAGCTTATAAAGGTATTACGTTATTACGGGTGGCGCGATTGTCATCTTTTTTTTTAAATTTAATTTCAAATAATACTCCTTTGAAAAGCGAAATTCTGAAGTTACAGCTACAAGACTTTACTTGTAGATACAATTAAGAATAAAGAACTCTGAAATCGAACGAGTTTACAAAACTGAAAAAAAAACATTCACAGTTAACTGATTAAAAAAAATTGGAAATAAAAAAAAAAAGCTATTAACTCTGCATTGCTAATTATTGTAGAGAAAGCGATGTACTAATACTAAATTTAAAAGAGTTTTACGTAATGTAGTTTTCAGTTAGTTTACGTTTGTCACATATTGAAAAACAACCCCAACGTGCATATATACTCAAAGGCCAACTCATATTTTTATTAAGTTTTATGAAACAAAAATTAATGAATAAAATGAATGGAGAATTAATTTCACTATTCATACTCGGCAAAACAGCCAGATCCGACTGTAAAACATTTAATTCCGAAACCGGAAGGAAGAAAATGTTGACTTGACTTTGTTGGTTTTTCATGTAGAAAGAGTAAATAAATCAATTATTCTCATAATTAAAATGATATGCATATCAGCAAAAATATAAATATAAACATCCATCTATCACATAACTAACACGCTATTTACGTCTCGATCGCTTGACACCCCTCACATTTCCCCCGGAAAAAGGCGTTGTAATGTGACAACTGAAATCCGTAGTCAAATATTGTTTACGTGTTTTCGCGTAGTATTTGCCGTGGGATTGTCTATGTTGACTTGTCGAGGCCTGCCGATACATATATAGGTTGTCACAGAGAGATGGCTCTCGCACTCTTCCGAGAGTGTTGCTAGACGCGTGTAGTGTTAAGTTCATCTTCACCCACATATCTCGTTCATAGCCATTTCAGTGGCTGAACACCCATTCAAGAACACATACATAGGAAGAGGCACATCGGCCCGTCGGGTAAGTGGTTCACGATAATTAAACCTTGCAAGCTATTATCACCGTCATGCAAACTTTGTGTCGCAGAGATCAACTATGTTATAAACCCACAGCATAGATAAAGCTTCTATTATTTTTTAGGTATATAATTTACTTTAGAAAAATAAAATTTTAAAATTTCAGATATATTTAAAACAATTATTCCATAAAATAAATTCGCGATTTCAATCACTCCAGCTAAAGTATTTATATTTTATCGCGTTTTCAACTAGTATCAATCAAAAGACGAAGTTTTTTTCATCTATTCTGTTTCCTTTCTTGGAAAATAGTAGCTATAAAGCATGTTATTTCGATAATTGATATTGAGTTATTATTAAAATTTTCAATTTGTTGTTAGTTGTTAGGCTACCAAACTAAGTAATCATTTTAATTTGATTTACAATTCATTAATTTTTTATTAAAATATCTTTATACCAGTTTTATTTTAAATTTAGAATTTTCGTTTCTGTATGGTTTCAGTTTAGTCCGTGTTAAAAAAAAACAAAGGTTTGTAAACCAAAGAACAAACATTCCAAAGATGTGGGGCGCTACATAATTCATACCTACCCCTGTTTCCTTTGAAGTACCTAAACCTTTGAAAACCTAAAGGCAGTGGCTCCTCTTTTTACATAGACCCATTTAACGAAGGTACCGCACTTTAAGATACACAGCAAATTTTGTTACTGAATCACTTAAAAATTTAAATAAAAATAAAACAGCAAACTAGTGATGTTCTTGCATGTACATGTATGAAGCAAACTTTCCTCAAACGAATTAAATAAAACCCCGAACGCATTATAATTTATATTATATCACACTCATGAATGATCGAATCTAATGACACTTTTGAAATCCGATGCAAGGCAAAGTTACACAAGGAAAGTTACTAAAAATGGTTTATTTTCTCAGCAATACTGTATTATACGCCATACTGTCGATCGTACTAAACACATACGTCCGACACTTTTCTACGGAAGTCAAGTAAAAATATTCAGCATCTGCGCTACTCAATAGCGATGTTTTTCGTCTCTATCTTTCACGTCTTAGATAGAGAGAGGGACATAAAAGAGGATGATTGATGGTATTAAAAAAAAATACCATTTATTTTAGGACGCGTTCCTTACTGGTCCTACGAAGTGATTTTTTTAGGCGATGTTTCTCTTATGTATCCCTTGTTATATGCCATTAATTGTTTATATTATGTCTTGAAATTTTTTGGGTGGGTCACGCTTATCATTTAGGGATATGAAAGATGTTGGCCGATTCTCAGACCGATATAAAATACAAAATATCATAAAAATCGGTCCAACAATTTCGGAGGAGTTCGGTGCCAAACACCGAGACACGAGAATTTTATATGTACCTATCTATACATATAAAAAAGATATAGGAGATTATATTATTTGTGACGTTATAGCCCAGTGAATATGACCTCGCCCTCCAATTCCGGAGGGTGTGGGTTCGAATCTGGTCCGGGGCATGCACCTCCAACTTTTCAGTTGTGTGCATTTTAAGAAATTAAATATCACGTGTCTCAAACGGTGAAGGAAAACATCGTGAGGAAACCTGCACGCCAGAGAATTTCTTAATTCTCTGCGTGTGTCAAGTCTGCCAACCCGCATTGGGCCAACGTGGTGGACTAATGACCTAACCTCTCTCATTCTGAGAGGAGACTCGAGCTTAGCCAGTGAGCCGTATATGGGTTGACGACGACGATTATTTGTGACCAATTGGTCACCTTACTAGGCGATGTGACGTCACAGTTTTTCTCTGAATTTACGTCTTTATAAAAATATCGATGCATAACTCCGCGTGTGATCTTCAAATTAACATCCCGTTATATCATTTTAGTGGCAGTAGTCAGTGTTTGTTCTGTAAATTTGCTCGACGATATCGTTGTTGACTCGCCCGGTTCGGTGTTGTACTGCTATCCTTCGAGATAGACTGACGTGTGATTACTTGATGCCGTCTAATGTGACAAATATGAACAATGATAGTAAATGGCCTTTTACAACCCACTGTATCAATAATGATTGTTTTACGGAGAGCTGAGATGAATTGAATTATTTGCGTAGTGTTTTTTTGTATGTAAACTAAAAATTTTGAAGGGTATTTTGCGTGATTCTCTTACTTAGTTCTGCCGCCAAGTCGTTGTTGTGTTCCGGTCCTGTTAAGCCTTCACATCAGGTACAGGATGACCCGTGAATAGCACGACATACCTACTCTACAGGTTGATATCTGATCTTAAAAGAGACTTACACTAAACATAATAAAAACACATTTTTTTGACGTGACAACGTCTTTTAATTCGATGAAGCCGGCTGCACACTCGAAAAAATATGACGTCATGCGTCGTTCCCTTGCTCTAGGGTTGCCAAATTTTTTTACAAGAAATAAAGTATATTCTGGTCTATGAAGATTATTGAACAGTATTTTAGAAAAACTAAATTTTCTTTTGAAAAATGCAACCATCCCATCAGTATTTTCATAAGACGTTGTCACGTTCAACTATCGTCAGTAAACTGATTTTTACAGACAATCGGTTTTTTTGGAAAATGAAACATTTATTTTAAAGAAAAAACAAATAAACTTAAAAACCGTAAAATTTCCTTTAACGTATATTTCATTATTTTAGTAGGCCTTGATATCATCTACCATCCTGTAATCAAACAGGCGCTAAGCAGCTCTGGGACGTGTTCCTATAAAATGCCCTTTGAAGTATTGCTGTTTCAGCGATAGTTTTCCAGTTTTCCACTTACCATCTGATTGTTCAATTAATTGTTACTACTAAAAAAAACAAAACAACTTAGGTACTACTTATTGAGGAAGCAAGCAAATTAATGACCCACATGATGTAAGTAATTAGTAAATTCGTTTTAGTTATTATTTCACACTGGCACATAAAAAGAACCTTGTTACACGTGAAAACTATTATATCAATAACAGAAGAATAATTTTTACATTAGTCTAATTCAAATTACCTACTTATCTAACGAATTGGAGGTTTTCTATGGTGGCACATTTTGATTATAATTTTTCGGTTTTGTTATAGGAAAGAATATGTAGCTATACTAGCTACGAGTTAATATTTTAACTGCCCCGTTTGTCCAGTAGTTAACCTGTGTAACCTTCGGATTACAAGATCGGGTTCAAGACCTGGACCTGTAACCAAGTGGCACGTCGATTCTCTTTCTACAATCACTAACGTTTTAAAAACTAGAAAAAATGTATGGGAATGACATTTACTATCGACAGTTCACGTGATCAAGATCTGTCATTCCCAGATCTTGATCAGACTAGGAGGGCTGGGCCTGTAACCAAGTAGCACGTCGATTCTCTTTCTACAATCGCTAACGCTTTAAAAATGTATGAATGGGAATGTCAGATACGATCGCGAACTTGATCACGTGACCTGTCGATAGGAAACATCATTCCTATAATTACATTTTTGAATTTTCGAAGCGTTTGCGATCGTAGATAGAGAATCGACGGGCCACTTGGCTAAAGGCCCTGGGCTTTTCTTTCGGGCCGAATTGAGAAGTACCCTATCTATCTCTTCTTTCTTCTAAGAAAATGTCAGGAAAATTCTCAATCCAGAGTTGAGATATTGGAGCTACTCACGTCCCGATAATTATTTTACCAATTATCATAATAAATTTTATCGTTAAGATTCAGACGGCGTAGGTTCGAATCCGGTCCAGGGCATGCACCTTCAACGTTTCAGTTATGTGCATTTTAAGAAATTAAATATCACGTGTCTCAAACAGTGAAGTAAAAACATCGTTGACAAACCCGCATATCTGAGAATTTTCTTAATTCTCTAGTGAAGTCTGTCAATCCGCATTTGGCCAGCGTGGCGGCCTAATCCTCATTCTGAGAGGAGACTCGTGCCCAACAGTGAGCCGAATATGGGTTGTTAATGATGATTTATCGTGCGTCAATAATTAAAAAAAAATCATGATTTCGAAGTCGCGTCGTATCTGCTAATCCGTACACCGGTTAGACACTTCCCCTCAGAGATCGTTTCACCTATCTACTTTCTGCCTTCGGGCCCCATCAGGCGATGCTTTTTTTTTCTGATTGCGTAAGTGCCGCAGGCTCCTTATGGGACCTCAGCGGCGTCACCGGGGGGTTTGGCCGAGCGCAGAAGCATCGCCTGATGGGGCCGGAGGCAGAAGCAGAGTAGATGGGTGGAACGACTCTCTAAGCGCGTCTCCTCTAAGACTCGGACCTCGGCTTAGAAGGCCGTTCGGGAAGGGTGCTTTGGCCTGAGTGTATCAGTCCCGGCGCCCCCGAGATCGTGAGTTAAAAAGCCCACGTCAGGGTGACGTCAGATATCGGGGACCTCGTCTTCGCCGGCGAAGACGCTGTGTAGCTTGTGTTTGTGTTGCCTGGGAAGCATTGTCGTTCGTTATGTCATCGTCAGGATCGTAAAGGACGTTTTTTGGGCGTCTAGATCTACAATCAGCGTTGGTATCGGAGATGGCGATGCTTCCGCGCTCGCCCAAACCTCCCGGTGAATCCATTGAGGTTTCATTAAGGAGCCTGCCGCAAGAGAGAATAGGCGCCGGAATAAAAATTTTCCGTCAGCTGTCTTCGAATATAACTAGAATCTACGTAAAACTGTAAAAGCTTTCAAAAAATTTAACCGTTTAATTAATTTACCTATATAAAATGCATAATATTTTTTTTTTCTTTTAAATTGCGTCGTTGTCTGCTAGTGACGTACAGAATGTATTAATTATTTAATGAGTTGGTATGTAAAATATTAATCATACGTGGTGTACACGACTTAAATACGCTTTACCACAATATTTATTAGTAAAAAATTACTGGTCATAATTAATAACACAAAGAATAAACGTCAGAAAAGGATACATTAAAACCATTACCCACGTTAACTGGGTATTTAACTATAATAAAAACAGTAAAGTATAATATTACAAATTAAATACTTACTTAAAACGTATTAAAATGCTTGTTGCTTTTTAGTTGGGATTAATGAACAAAGGGGAAATCCCTTCATTACAATGTTAATTTACTGAGATTGAAAACAAACTATTATAAGCAAGTACTACAGCCCTTCTTGACGAGTACTGTTTACCAACAAACAAATTAAAAATTACGGTATAAATCACTAGTCATTTCTCACCTAATAATAATTATAATTAACTTGTTCTTTTTTTTAATGAAAAAGAATACATTAAGGAACTTAAGCTAACTTATCCTAATAACTATACAAATCATGCCCACGTGGAATGGTGGCAAGAATACTGGCTGCATTTCCGCGCTGGACAGCCAGGCTGATCCTTTGCGCAAAAAATGAGCCAGTCCTTCTGTTACAGTCGAGGCAACTAGCCGCGGTGAAATTATTCGGTAAAATTTTTTGGCACTGCGACTCCATGGCCTCTCCACGGCAAAAGGTACAAATATGTAACTCTCTGTCAGAGAGTCAAACTTGTTCTTAAATTAATGAATATAAATTTGATTAATGAGCTTATAACAATTAAATATGGTTAATATATTTTATAAGATTTTATATACAGACCATACATGGTATTTTAAAATAAATAAGTTATGAAATGACATGCGTTTTCTACCTCCATTTCTAATTTCTTTGCTGGGAAACAGTATTCATCAAGAAATGCTGTATAGGTAGTAAGCACAATTATTTAAATTAAGGTGTACATTACACGTACCTGCCCGCCAACCCGTCTTAAAGCAGTGTGGTGTGTCTTGTCTCTAGCCAAAACATGTTGATAATGATCTTCATTACAATCTTTAACTTTTCTTGTATCCTCAGTTTCACTTGAGCTTAAGTTTGAGTTTTCCCGGATTTTTCATAATTATGTAATACCATAATAATTATGTAATGGACAACAATAAAGCTATAATAATGTGGTGTCGATTTTTATAGTAATAAATTCTGAGAATACGAATATTTTTAAAAAATCATTTCAATAACAGAGCTTTAGACATAGTCGTATCAGTAACAATTACATCGTACAATTACAATTTATTTTATTTTTATTTTTTTATATTTAAAAATATTTTTTTTATTATGACCAATATTCCCATTCTTCTCCAACTAGTATGGGAAAAACTGTTTTAAGAGTGAGGAGTATACCTAATAGACCAACGGGGCTGGGATCGAACCACCACCCTTTTGGTGGTTTCAAATCAATTCAATTTTAATTCGCTGCTCTACTCTCGTGAACCCTTTTTAGCTTTTTTTATTTTATTAAGCAAGTTAGCCCTCGACTGCGATCTTATCTGATGATAATTGACGATGTAGTAAGATGGAAGCGGGCTAACTTGGAAGAGTTGCAAGTTTAATTTTTTTTTATTTTAAGTCAAGGGCTAACTTGTAGTTAGCCCTTGACTACAATTTTATCTAATGGTAAGTGATGATGCAATCTAAGAAGCGGGCGAACTTGTTAGTAGGAGGATAAAAATCCACACCTCTTTCGGTTTCTACACTACAACGTACTGGAACGCTAAATCGCTTAGCGGTACGTCTTTGCCAGTAAGGTGATAACTTGCCACAGCCGAAGCTTACCAGTCCAGACCTGAGCCAATTTAGAAAATGTATATGATCCGGGAAATCCCATAAAAGTTACGCATAATAATTCAAAATCTACATATTATTTCTTTCGAATAAATTACTTATACTAATTTAGACGCTAAACCATAGAGACGCTAAGCTAACTAAAAACAATGGATTTATTATGTGGCCTTGATTCTTTTGTGCAGTGAAGTATGCATACGGCCTTAAGGAAATTAAACCATTTGAACAAATTATCTGACTTGTTTTGATGATGGAATGGAAACCTAAATTCACTGTAAAGATATACTGTAAAAACAGTTTTTTTAATCAATCAATCAGAAACAAAGTTGTATTAGTAGATAATACCACTACACTTTAGTTTAGTGGTTTTTTTAAATTGAATTAAAAAAAATAAAATACAAAAAAAATGTCCTTTGACCACTTTTTCACCTGTAGATGTGCCCTAATGCGGAACGCCGCCGTGGCCCATTGGTATGCGCGGTGGTTTTACAAGACGGAGGTCCTGGGTTCGATCGCCGGCTGGGCTGAGTAAGGTTTTCTTATATGGTCCAGGACTGGCTAGTGGGAAGCTTCGGCCGTGACTAGTTACCACCCTACCGTCAAAGACGTACCTCCAAGCGATTTAGCGTTCCGATACGATGCCTTATAGAAACCGAAATGGGTGTGGATTTTCTTCCTCCTCCTAACAAGTAAGCCCTTACCATCAAGTGAGATTGCAGTCAAGGACTAACTTGTAAAGAATAAGAAAAAACGCGCTTGCCTACAAAATGCGTTTTCAGTCTTTGGCTTTTGGATTATATTGAAAAAAATATTTTTGATTTTCAATTGTATTAAGATCTATATACTTAGAATTAAAAGGTAGGTCAAGAATGACCCAGGGAATAGAGGAATTTCTTCACATGATACGGAAGTTGTATATCCTGATTAAAAGTTAATCAGTAATATTAAACGATGGATTAAATCATCTTCCCTGTACAAAAAGCATCGCCAACGGATTGCAAGAAACAGTCGATAATCACTCGTATTGTTACTGTAACCGTATCATTAAGCGACCCAATTATATAGAAATGCGAGGACAAAGAAAATTGATCATTTAATTTAATTTAATTTTGCACAATTTCATTTGATGTACTTTTTTATTTATCTGCTCTGTTGATATGTAAATAATATATTTAACTTAGCCGTGATAGCCCAGTGGATATGACCTCTGCCTCCGATTCTGGAGGGTGTGGGTTCGAATCCGGTCCGGGGCATGCACCTCCAACTTTTCAGTTGTGTGTAGTTTAAGAAATTAAATATCACGTATCTCAAACGGTGAAGGAAAAACATCGTGAGGAAACCTGCACACCAGACAATTTTCTTAATTCTCTACGTGTGTGAAGTCTGCCAATCCGCATTGGGCCAGCGTGGCGGACTATTGGCCTAACCCCTCTCATTCTGTGAGGAGAATCGAGTTTAGCAGTGAGCCGAATATGGTTTGATAATGATGATATTTAACTTGGTCATCAGATATTGAAAAAAAAATAATGATCGATCGAGATCGCACTAAAGGACTAACTTTACTTTAAATGAACGAAAAAGTAGTAAATATTTGTATAGTTTCATTTAATATATTTGTTTTAATTAAATTGATGTTTTTATTAATAATAATAATATACTTGTATTGTTAAAAATTTAAAAAAAAAGAACTAATAAATAAATGAGAGACATAATAATATTAAAATGACGCTTGAATTTTTTCCTGAATAACTACTTGTTAAATTCTAAATGGCAAATATATTTTGTTTTATTTTACAACCACGTACAAATTAGGTTTATTTTTTTTTTATTGTCCACAAGATTTATCATTTCCTTATTGTTTAGGTAACAATATGACTTGTTTATTATCCTAACACGTTTTTCTTGATTTATTTATTTTAAAATATCTTTTTCGCATTCTAGTAAAGTTTTTTTTTCACAAAGGTATGTTTTATTTTCAATAATATTTACTGGCTTTGATCGGCAAGCATTGTAAAACCTCGGAAAATTTATAATGAATGTATTTTTTCATGTTTGTTACCTTATACAGAAAGAAGATACCTCATTAGAAAAGGTATACTCCCAGATTCGTCCCATTAATATTACACGAAATTTCGTATTTTTTTGTTAAAATAAAAATAACTGAAATAAGTAAACGAAATTGCCCCTTCAGTGTCGTTTACGGTCACTATGCTAGGACATAATAAAATAGAAAAATATTTCTTTTTTATCAAACAAAAATATAATTAAAAAATAAAATTTATTAGTTAAATAAAAGGCGGCTTTCATACCGAGGCTATATTATATGAATAATCGATTCTTAAGGAGTAAACTCCAACAAAAAAAAATTTAAGAGCTTTGGCATAGCACCGCCTTCAAGCCGATCAATAGAAAGGACATACGTAGAAATAGAAACGACATAGGAGTAGGTACGATGTTATTATTCGCTTTTTAGATCTTTGAAGTGGGTTCAATTTGTTTTTTGGTAAAAAGATTTTATTTTATTTTTACATTAGGTACATATTTAAATTTTTAAATATTTTAACTGACATAGTACTGACGAATTAGTACTTAGGTAGAATTAGCGGAATATGATTTTATTGTTATTATTCAGATCACGTGCGAGGATTATGTAAATTATTCATGGTAATAAATAATTAAATTAACTAAGACTTCTTAAAACTAGTTAGCTGGATAATTTATGTAATGGAACTAGTGTTACGATGCAAATTTATTTATTTAATTAATTTTTGTTAAATAAATTGAATTCTTAACGTAAATTGTATTGTAGGTGAAACATCGTGAAGGAACCTGCACACCAGAGAATTTCCTTAATTCTCTGCGTGTGGGAAATCTGCCACTCCGCATTGGGCCAGCGTGGTGGACTATTGGCCTGACTCCTCTCATTCTGAGAGGAGACTCTATTTCAGGAGTGTGCCTAATATGGGTTGATAATAATGATAAGTGTTTCTATGTTTTAAGAAATTTTCAGATAAAATTCTCAGCCCTTCTCAGAGTTGAGATGTTGATTTAGTTACACTCAAAAACATACTACTTCCCAACTTCAGACTCAGAACTTTTATTCATCTTAGGAAAAACAAATATTTAGTTTTGTATAGCCCGACTCAAAGTACATAGAAACCGCTAAAACTGACGCTTTGTCGCCCGACGCAAGACCCGAACTTAGTACCTTATAATCCCAAGCCTCATAGGTAAACCACTAGACCACAAACGCAGACAGAAGCTATATTTTTTTTTCAATGTTTCATAATATTGTATAGACCAAATATGCAAGCATAAAGATATATTTTTTTTAATAAATGTTTTTTTAATAGTAAGTTCGTGTTGATTGTCACGTGATTTTATGAATGCACTTCATTTGTCATCAACCTTTACCTTGATAGACCGGTCGCCATGCGGCGCGGCAGTTCTCTAGGTCGAACAAGTGCTCTCTTGGACACATTCAATACATTTGGTACGAATGACAAATACAAAATGAGCAGACAAAATTATTAGATATGAATATAACTTTAAAAATTAAAAATAAAAATAAATAAATATAACTTTATACAGCTTCAAATTAAAACACGTCTCTCAGTCATCTGTCTACAGCGCATCCTCAGTTATTTTGGACTTATCACACGCCGTGGTAACGGCAACCTGGAAAAAATGATTGTGGTGGGAAATGTGGAAGTTTCAAAGCTCCAGAAGAGCTTTGTCACATAAAGCTCTAATACTAATATGAATAATAACCGATTTTATACCAAATGAAGTTTCGAGTGTCCGCTCTTATAATATTTCTTTTAAATAAGGAACGGTTTTTTTTTTAAATTCAAATTTTATTTCTTTCAAGGTTTTAACTTTATTTTCCAACCAAAAAGTATGTAACTTTCCCAACAGTATGAATAGCACATTATCAGTTCAATCACCTACAATAAAACATTAATTCCTGCATCAAAATCGCCTTGAAACAAAAAGCCAAAAGTATGTAAAATCAAGTTAAAAATAAAACTCGTCAAGAACATCGCAGAAGGTTCAATAGTAAAAAAAAAATTGTAATAAAATCAAAAGTCAGTTTATTGACCCCTGACAATACTGAGAATTATTGTTTTCGTGGATATTGAATAAAAAAAAAATCATTATTTCGTAAAGAACTGGAAAGCAAATCTTGATTGTTTATTTTTGTGTATGTACAAGTGTTTGTTTTAAAAAACTAAAACAGATGTTACAGATTTATTTAAAACTAAATAGCTTTACCGATTTTTAAATTTTTTAACCGATATTTTTTTACTATAACTTTATCATTCACTCCTTCGTTAATGAACACGTAGAACGAACTGGTTTAAATTCATTCAGTATTTCGCTACTTCTTAAAAAAGCTCTTTGTATCCAGCTTTTTCGGTCACATTCAAGATACTCGAACAGTACTAGCGAAGTGACTGGTTAATTTAAAGCATATGTGTTTCAAAATGAACTTTAGGGAAGCTAACAGAAATTCCTAATTTGTGTACAGATTAACACGTAAAATAGTTAAGGAAATATCAATAACGACTTGGGATTGGGAAGTCAGTGGTAATGGTATACTGCCTTGCTTCACACTCACAGCAACCCTGCTTAACGCCTTGACTCCAGCATTATAGGTCCAAACTAAGCTAACATTTTACTCCACAACTATTTAGTCACTGGCACCAGCTCAAGGCTTCCTCCTTAAGCTGTAAATCGATTGGGAGAGAGTATACGTCCAGACACCTGGGATAGTTAGTAGACGCGCACAAAAGCAGCTAAGGATACGACCGGTTGTAACACTGTAAATTGACTGCTTTTCCCCTAATGCACGTGTACAGTACCTACTTAATGAACTTTACATCTTTATAGACCAAAATAAGTCTCAAGATATGATAACATGAAATTAAAAATGGGGTATAAATATCGTCTGCGTAAACTAGTCTCAATCTCAAGATACGACCAGGGTTAATTTAAAATGGGGTTTAAGCCTAGTTAATGAAAAATACTAGTACATGTAATATTTTACATCGATTATTTTGGATGGCAGAATACAAAATAATGGCGTCGGTTTCAGTTTTGTTTTGATAAGAAACTCTTTGTTCTTAATTTCAAAACTTAACCACTCAGACCGTGTGGCTCACTTAAATAAATAAAGACTTACAATGTATTATAATTTTGCGTGTAATTACGGTTCTATTCATAAAGAATTCTGGTTTTTGAAACAATAGCATGACGGCTGACGGCTCAATAAAAATTATAACTTTGAATATTTTCCACACACATACAAACATATTATGTGTGTATAAAAACGGCCAAATAAACCCCAATTAGTTAATTATATTCCCATGTAAGTATATAATAAGCATACTCATATTTTGGGTTTATGCAGTCATTTTTAGAATTTCTATATCTTAGAATCTCTATTCGCTTTGTGCAGCGTACGAGTATATGAATTTGAAACTTATTTCAATTTAAAATTCACTGCGTTAACCATTTGGGTACCTCCTTGATATAAACATAGGCACACGTGGATTTTAGTTTTTTACAAAACCTGCGAGAACCATGGATATTTTAAGATGAAAAGCAGCCAATGCGATAATCCATAATAAAATCTATTTCCATTCCAAATTTCAGCCAATCCGCTACAGTAGCCGAACCGCGTAAACAGCGTAAAGGAGGAACAAACATACTTACATACTTACACACACACAAACTCTCGACTTTGTAATATTAGCGTGATGGTTAATGGCCAGAAAATTTTTAGGCAACCTACTCGCAATATTATTGTTCAACGTACTAAATTTGATATAAAACACTTTTCAATAAATAGATGGGTGAAGTTCGTTTCTAATACGGATTTTAGACTAGTAGAAATACGGCCTACCAATCTGTGCTTGCTTGTAATTTTACTACCAGAGACAAACCATACTCTTCAGACCGGAACCTAGCAGGACTGACTGACTAACAGTAACAGTAATAAGTATAGCGATAAAACTTCCCCCGACGAACTTTGTCATTGAGAATCTTTCGACTTACCGTTAAAACTCCATATCTTTGTAATCTATATTATATCCTCATTAATTGAAATTATCGCAATTTCGTCATACTTAAATTTTTTCTGATTGAAATTGGAACTCTCATGTAAAACTAATTGTACAAGTAATTTGATACATTATTACAAATTGCTTTAAGTGTCGATCGATGTAATTTAAACCGACAGGTTATAATTAAGAAAAAAAAATAAACAACATAGCAAATTAACAGAGATGACACTTCCTAAGCGTTGACGAAACTGCGGAACTAAAATGACAGTAACAACATCCCAAGGTGGGGCGCATAGCGCGTTTACACTTTACCGTGGCTAAGGCAAACGCGCGCCTTCATACCACATACTCGCTCGCAACCTCTTTGACTACACGCCTTGAAAAACACCTTATATTTTTTATTCAACTCTATACCAATGTTTACAAAATCTAACACTTAAATATATGTTTACATTTTTAAATTCCAAGCTCCAAACACCCTATGCAGTTTCAAAGGATTAGAAGTGACGTGAAATGTTTACCTCCTGTGATATATGTTGATTGTTTTTTTGTTTATGTGATATATCGAACAATTTTTGCTGAAAAAACTTTATGAGATTATGCTCTACTTGGGAACTGAGTGTTAGTTTTTGTTTTTGTTGCTGCTTCATTGTTACTTCGGTAAGCCTTCTTTCTGTTTTCATAATTTTTGTTTTTATATATTTATTTATTTATTACGAAAAACACCTACATTGTGTATATACAAATAAATTAATAGTTGTGATGATCAACTTAATTTACTCAGCATTACAAAATGACCCAAAAATTTAGACTAAATAAACAAAAGGACTATTAGTTCTAACAGTAAAGAAAACTAAATAAGTAAAACTTTTTAATATCTCTTTTTACTTTATATATAAACTAAGTATATTTTTTATTTTATTAGCCAACATTTTCATATTATTATAGCAAACCCAAATTTGATTTTAACTCATCGACTTTTTATTAATAGTCAAGCATAAAGGTAAAAAAGCATAAAGCAGCCTAAAAGCAGCATAATAAAGAGCCGCCTATACTTAAATATAATTATTTTATTAAGTTTAAAAAAAAATCTTAGTCTCGTAAATTATTAAAAAGCTACAGTACAGCTAATTAAAGCAATAGGTATAATTGAAGTATAAAATAATACTTTAATATAGTAATAAACAAAACAAGAGTTTTCCGTAACTTAACGTACACGTCATCAACCCATATTCGGCTCACTGCTGAGCTCGAGTCTCCTCTCAGAATGAGAGGGGTTAGGCCCATGGCCAAAAGTCCACCACGCTGGCCCAATGCGGATTGGCAGACTTCACACACGCAGAGAATTAAGATAATTCTCTTGTATGCAGGTTTCCTCACGATGTTTTCCTTTACCGTTTGAGACACGTGATATTTAATTTCTTAAAATGCACACAACTGAAAAGTTGGAGGTGCATGCCCCGGACCGGATTCGAACCCACACCCTCCGGAATCGGAGGCAGAGGTCATATCCACTGGGCTATCACAGCTCTCTTAACGTACAAGTTAATTTAATATCACGGTCGTTGATCATATACATATTGCATAAGTACTTAAATTAAAACCATGTTTTTTATTTTACTAAATTAAAGTTATTAATCTAACTGGTTTCTAATGGTTTAGTTATTTCGGTACATGGGTATTTTTAAATCTATACACTTTTAGTAAAAATTTAACTAATGAAATTCAAATGATAATGTATTTTCAACCCTATTATAAGGAAATAAGTTATTCTAGAAAAATAATAAATCTATATCATTAATTATTATGCAAGGGCCAAGCTTAGGCAAGGATTTAAAGAACTTGGTATTTTTGTTTTATTTGACCGTTTCCAAAAGCTCCTTCAATAGGACACTTATTTCCATAAAGTATCAATTTTCGTAAAGATATCATAATTTGTAATTTTTAAATTATGAAGTAGTTAAAGTATGAATTTTCAACTTCCCAACTTCGTATTGAGAATTTTTTTGGAAGAAAGAAAGTTCAAATTGGAGTTTGGCGGGAAAATCATGATCTCTCGTTTTATTTTCATTTATTTGCTGTATTTTGGTGTTTTATTGCTTAAAATAGAAAGCATTTCAATAAAGTTCTGTAAATGTGTACAAGTGAAGTGGAGATTGAGCAAAAGTTTTTTAAGTGATTAATTCGATTTTTTCAGTGGACTCTATCAGAAGGTTGCCTTGGCCTTACTAAAGCAAAATAACCCTTCTTGCAGTCGGGTAAATAAGCTCAATATTTCACAGGACTCGAACCTAAGGCCTTGTGATTCAAAGCCACGTAGGCCAACAACTGAACCAACAAGCGAAAGAAAAGTAAAAAGTGAACGAAATATTATTTTCTCATGCTCCATAATTTAATCTACTATATAAAAATAAGTCGGGTTTTCCTTCCTGACGCTATAACTCCAGAACGCACGAACCGATTTCCACGGTTTTGCATTTGTTGGAAAGGTCTCGGGCTGCGTGAGGTTTATAGCAAAGAAAATTCAGGAAAAGGTAGAAGTTGTGTAGGGGTAGGGTAGGGTAGGGGTAGTTAAAAGTTTACATCGAGTTTCACGTGGACGAAGTCGCGTGCGTCCGCTAGTTTTATATAAATGCGTAAAGTCATCACAAAATCTCGAAATGCCGCTTGACGTACAAAGATGAAATTTGGCAGGGAAGTAGTTAATAGTAGAGGACCGCTAAGAACGGATTTTGCGAGAGGGCCGGATTAAGGAGGTCTAAGGACGGACGAAGTCGCGGGCGTCCGCTAGTTTTCCATAACCTAAGCTACTGGCAACCCCCATAAATATGTACCTGCATAAGATATTTGAATTTTAAACAAACCAACCCGGACGAAACCAGTTATCCATGATACTTAATGTACCTATATATGTATATTATTTTAATGATAAAAATAAATTAATTCATTATCAACCCATATTCGGCTCACTGCTGAGCTCGAGTCTCCTCTCAGAATGAGAGGGGTTAGGCCAATAATTCGCCACGCTGGCCCAATGCGGATTGGCAGACTTCACACACACAGAGAATTAAGAAAATTCTCTGGTATGCAGGTTTCCTCACGATGTTTTCCTTCACCGTTTGAGACTCGTGATATTTAATTTCTTAAAATGCACACAACTGAAAAGTTGGGTGTGCATGCCCCAGACTGGATTTGAACCCACACCCTCCGTAATTGGAGGCAGAGGTCATCCACAGGGCTATCACGGCTAAAAATAAATACATAATATGTAACATAGTATAACAAAGAATATCTCATGCTCTCTTAAAAGCACTTATTCAATTAGCAGGTTATTTAAATAACATTATTGAAACAGTGTACAACCTGAGAGTTAGTTTATATTCTAGTACATCAACTGACGATCTCTTTAGACCAGTTGTATATGGTTTACAACTAAAAGTTCCTACGATCTTATCTTAGGTATATATTTGGTATGATTAAGGTTACCGTTATATCCTGAAAATCGCGAAGAACTCATTATTTTGAGCTTTGACCTTTAATAAAAAATTCGATCGAATGTCTAAAATGACCGGACTAATACTATAATTAGTAGCTTGTAATATATATTTTTTAATTAGCCTGGTCTAGTGGTTTAGTTTTTAGTAGTTACCACCCTAACGAGAAAAGGGTATCGTCAAAGAGTTAAGCGTTCTGGTACGCATTTCAAAACTTCCAGGATAAGGTGAAATCATCATCATCATATAAACCGATGGACGTTCACTGCAGGACTTAGGCCTTTTGTAGGGACTTCCAGACATCACGACCTTGAAAACTAACAAAATGTATGGGAACGACAGATCTGATTGATTGATAACGAATGTCATTCCCATACATTTTTTGATTTTCGAAACGTTTGCGATTGTAGAAAGAGAATCGATTTGCCACATGGCTAGAAGTCCTGGCGTCAAGGCTCCAAGGGTGCTAAAGGGATGATGACTGTTTTTTAAATTGTATATAAATTAAGAGTATGGTAATAGTAAAGCAATTTTGTAAAAGGAACACGGTATCTGCGATCATTACTTTCGGAGCTACAGGGATTTAAAGGGTCAGATTTGCGGCGCTACCGCGGATCCCTGAAATACGCCCCATACAAAATGGCACAAACTAATGACGTCGTAGGCACTTAATGATCGTTAGATTTGTATGGGCGTTTAAACAAAATTACTAATATCTTTGTTATTTGTGCGTTTATGTATATAGGTCCTATATTAAAAAATGTCACATTTAATGTAAGAAAGCTTTTCATCTAACTACGATAAAAGACTTTTAATATATTTTGAAATTTTATAACCTTATTTATTTTGCAAATATCCAGACAATCTTTGCTTTTTATGTATAAATTAGTTAACATTGACTTTATTTACCCGAACGTATTATAAAAATCAATATATTTAAACCTAGTCATCATCCCCATTGCAAGCTCTCGATCAGACATGTTCGTTCGTTTGTACATACCTATTAGATATAAAAGTACAATCTACTATCAAGAGTCGATTCAATGCGAGACAGGTTTACGTTTCCAATTGCCGTCTGAATAGATTAAACTCATTGTTGCGTGTCCTTTATCTTTCTAAATATATATTTTTTTGTAGTTGAATTATAACCAGTTTATTTTGTAAGTACAACGAAGTAAGCACATCGGTTTTTAATTTTCCGCAAATTAATCATAGTATTTAAGCCTTTAGTATTCTATATATTTAAGTATTTTATATACCACAAGCAAGAACTACACTATAATACTGCTTACTTATTTACATTGTGGTGTATTTAAGGCACAATTTTCAAATAAACGTTTTGTTTTTCGTTCTTTTAAAAGTATGAGTTGTAAGTGATAATAATGACCTGGTTGCATTTGCTATTCCAACATTAATTCCACCCACAACAAGAGTCTGAATATATAATATATAATGTACATACATAACCTCTCACAATATTGCTAACACAAGCTATATGATGCAAAGATAAAGTAATTTTCTAAGATAAAGTAATAAAGTAATTTTAACTGTGGCGGATTTAAAGCTAAGTAGGCTGCAGCCTAGAGCGGCAGATTTCAGAGGGCGGCACAGGCCCAAATTAGTAGATTGTTATACATGGGGCTAAAAAGACCCATTATATACGAGGTGTTTTTAAATGCTATGCTATTTTTAAACGCTAAATAGAAACCTAGTTTATAATAGGTTTAGCCCCACAAGTTACACTCTGCTTTTCAGTACGATTGCGAAAAAATAAAATAGTTTAGTACAATAATCAATGATTTATTTAAATTGAAAATTAAATGTACAAAGTCTATAATTTTGGATATTAAGGGAGATGCTTTACCCGGTAACATAATTTCCGACTACTGTGAAGATGAATAATGAGTATGTGAGGTAAACGTGGAAGATAATAGTTTAAAAAACTCCTTTCGTAAGTGAATCCATTCGTTGTTGTTTTCTCCACTTTACCTAGGTAGGTTTTTAAGTAAATGCGTCTCGACTTTGATGGTAACAGATTGAAAATTTCATCCATCTCCAAATTAGGATCACCATTCTCACTATGTGAAGACAACAATAACAATTAATGTTGAAAAATATGTAAGTTACGGTCACAAAATAACAAAGACTTTCTTTAAAAAATCAAGTGTGTATTATTCACGCAATCCACAGACTAGAACGTTTAATTCCAATTTAAAGGTTTTTATTTATTTTTCAAAACAATCAGGGCCTTACCTATAATGATTCTATTTTCGAATAAAACCTCCTCCGTTTTATAGTAGGCTAGTTCTAGTTATAGTTATTATAGTTCTGGCTAGTACTCGTAACAGACAAGAATTAAAAAAAAAAACAAAAATACTTTAGCCTCTAGAGGCTGAAATTGCTTGTTTAGCCCCTGTTTTTGAGCAAGAGTAGTGAAAAGTTTATTATTACAGAAATAAATAAAACTTCTCTTGAAAACTTCAATGAAAATTTCAATATTTTAGTGTATGTACTAAATGTCGCACCAATAAAATGTAATAAAAATGTTAGCGAATAATAGTGTCGAATTTCAGGACAGTTGGGGCGACAAAAATTTAATAGCCTACGGGCGGTATATAGCCTCGCAAAAGAATAACAATATACTTATTACATTACTATATTATACAATAGTGCGTGCAAATGTAATCCAATGTCCGACTGTCAATATAGATCTAACAGTGATACTTTATAACATGACGATCATTATCGAATTAGTCTAGATTAATTTAACTATGACGGATGATTAACTTTACGCCTCTATGGAAAATCGTTCTAGAGTTAAAACAAATGACCTTACAGAATAACACGCTACGAAAGATCAAAGATATTTTGCTGAGGATGGGTTATCTACATCAGTAGCGCTATTCTGAAACTATATTTTTATAACTAGTCTGAGCCTCAAATTCGTCTCTATCTCGCTCTGTCTAACACCATACTATAGATAGAGAGACATAAACTCGAACTCGATACTCACACTGTCGAGTTATATAATAGTACATTATGATATAGGTGAGGTAATTATCAAAGCGCACTTATGTAATACGACGTTTTAAAACATATTTGCGAGGAAACACAATTTGAACACACTTTCTGAAAATTAATTTGCATCTTTGCCTGTTTTCCATGTGACATTTTAATACGCTTGTACGTATTTATCGGTCGATTTTTTTAGCCTTTTAACGCTACCTTTAGGACTTTTAGCGGTGTCGAAATAATAAATTCATCTCTACTTGTTAAAATTTAAACAATACAACGAAAAAAAGAGCGCGGATTATTTTTTACTTTTTCATAGATAGTGAAGTGCGCGCACCAGCGTTTTTTTTTTAGGCGAATGCTCCAAAAACAGCCAGTAAATTATTATTCAATTTAATAAAGTAAAGTTATTATTTTTGGGTTTCTGTTACAGATAAATGGTTGTCAATTATTGTCAAAATTATTAAAATAAAATAATTAAATGTTTATTTATTATATTTTATCTCACAAAGTTAATTTTATTCATAAAATGTTGAGCACTTTTCTGACATAAAACTCTTTGCCAAGATTTAAAAAAGTACCGTTCGTTTTTAGACGGATGATAAAATGTTTTATATTAGATTAAGTCACATATGTATTTTTCTTTACATTACGGCACACGTGCGCAATGAGATACATTACGATATTGAAATTGGTGAAATAAGCGATACTTTACGAGCAAATGTGTTACAAACGTCATTACAGTATCGCTACAGGTTCGGTAATCATAAAGGCACAAAAAACGTAAACAGTGTCGAAATTGAAGGGCATACGATAAGTAAAACAGTAAAAAAGAGGTGAACACGAGTATTATATTCTTCTTAGTGCATCAATAAACCTGGCTATGTATTTACAACTAGCGATGGCTCGCGACTTCGTCCACGTGAAAATCATTTTTCCACAAATCTCGCGGGTACCGAGGATTTTTCATGTAAAGTTATAGTACCTATATTATGTAGCTCAATAACCTCATCTACCTTATAGACAAAGTCCCATTAAAATAGGTTTAGGGTTATAAAGAGAAGCTCCATACATGGACAAACATAGAGATAGACAAACACGAATTAAAAAAAAAAATTGTTAGTGTTTTAGTATCGTGTAAATAAGTATAAATAATTGATAATACGCGGTTATTTGAAATCACGAACAGACTCTTCAATTTTATTTAATATTAGCGGACGCCCGCGACTTCGTCCGCGTAGATTTCAGCTTTTCACAAATCCTTCAGGAGCCATGGATGTTAATATACATTTATAAACTTTTCACTTCAATCACTCTATCTATTAAGAAAACCGCATCATAATCCGTTGCGTAGTTTTAAAGATCTAAGCATACAGAGAAAGCGACTTTGTTGTATACTATGTGATGCATTGATTCAAAATTACCGTCTTGATTTTTTTTAATTTTTAATAATTGACGGACCAATCGGATGGCCCAAATGATGATAAGTGGTCATCAATTGCCTATAACTATAGCAACACTTCGCAGGTCTAGGTATCACATTTTTTGTAGTGTACGTTACAGTGCTTACCCTAATTAAAATTCTTGTGCACGCCCCTGGGTCCTATATACGTCACAGAGGAAAATACGTCAAGAACAACAATAAAGAGTGACCATTGTGATGCACATGATACTGGCTACGCATGTAGATTCGCTACGATTATTCAACTTTAATCGACAATAGATTTAATAGTAATTAAGTAGGTATATACGAGGTATATACGAGTTCTCATTAATACAAATTAACCAAGCCCAAACACAAGGTAACTGCTGTAAATCGCCGAGGAGTTCCCTCGTCTGTTTTATGATTCCATCATCAGATCGATTTTAAACCTTCATGAAATTGTAGTGCTTAAAAGTACTAAATGGAAAAGTTTACGAACGTAATAGACACCCATATAATTTTCGAAAGTTCCCCTCAATTTCTCCAGGATTCCATCATCAGATCTTCACATGATGGCAATGGGACCAAATGGGGACTATACCATTTCAAACAAAAAAAGAATTTTAGAAATCCGTCCAGACGTCTTTGAGTAATCGGTGTACATACATAAAAAAAAAAAAAAAAAAAATACTGACCGAATTGAGAACCTCCTCCTTTTTGAAGTCGGTTAAAAATAAAAATTACTGAAAATTTTCCAATCTATAATTAACTGTTACTGTTAATCTAATTATACTATATATCTTAATATCCATTATTTAAATTAAAACTGAAAATAGAGTATAATTATTATTGATATATTTAACGTAGAGATAAGTACGAGTATTAACTTTCATTAAATATTATATTAAATGACATAAATAAGCAACAGAACTAAAAAAAAATGATTTTTGATGAATTTTAAAATTTTTTTCGTCTGCGTGTCAACTTCGAGTAGGTACCTACTGTAAATTAAAAAAAAAGTTAAGTATAAAGAAATTTGAACGTAGACGTAGTGAACTTACATATTTGTAGATACATATTATCTCGAACTTATCGTTTTTCTGTTTTGTTTAACAATATTTTGAAATAAAGAAGGTAATACCTACCGGCAAAAGATGTACTGCCAAGCGATTTAGCGTTCCGGTACGATGCCGTGTAGAAACCGAAAGGGGTGTGGATTTTCATCCTCCTCCTTACAAGTTAGCCCGCTTCCATCTAAGGCTACATCATCACTTACCATCAGATGAGATTGAAGTCAACGGCTAACTTGTAAAACAATAAAAAAAAAAATCATCACTCACATACGTCACCTCACATATGGTAACTTATTCTAGTTGACACAATATCCTGCAATGTGTCGCACCTCGAAAAGGTCCACTGAACAAGGAAACAAGAATATCTCAGTGTATTCCTAAGCATTACTCTTTACTTACGCTTTTTTTATTTGCACAGCTAATTTTCAGCTGGGAACCCGTTCCAAGTGTTACGAACACAGACAACAGAAACTAAGCTATATTATACTTACACCTATAACTTCTAAATTAAATTAAAAAAGAAACTAAGAACTAGCCTGTGAAAAAGGTGCTAAACAGCAAGTAGTAAGTGAAGTGAAGTATCTATTTTGTGTGTTTACACAAAATAGATAAATCTCATAGACGAAGAGCCAGCCAGATCTTCGTCATTGTATAAAAGCTGAAAGTTTGTCAACTCATGATCTTGCCATAGGTAAGTACGGTAGATAATTATGAAGTTTGGACCGTGGCTACTTTGGGAGGTCCAGGTTTAAATTTGATTCGCAATACACACACGTGTCATTTTTAAACAGATTAACAAACACTCGGTACACAGAATACTCGATTACTTGATTTGCTGTTCTGGCTGAAGAATCGATTGTTTTTATGACAAGATGAACTAAGAGATACTTACAAATGAGACGTAACTTCATCTTTTAGGAAACTAGAAGTACTTGACCATTTTAAGCCACTTAACTACACAAACCGGCACTTTACGCGACGAAAACGATTACAACGTTGAAACATCGATTCTATAGAAACATTTTTTTATAAACGCGTTAGATTCTTGATCTTTGACTGAGAGGTAACGTCTAGCAAGGCAGGTCGCTAAGCAATTAGTCTGAGTCCATACTCCATTGGCTACCGTACTTACATATGGTAGGAGAGGATTGACAAACTTTTAGCTTTTATAAAATGACGAAGATCTGCGGTTCACGGGCTCTTGGACTATTAGTGAGGATTTCACGCCTGTTTTTAATGAGTGTCCGGCGACCCTGACCACTCGGTACACAGACGCACCTTAACCACAGCTAATGAAGTAGCAATGTCAAACATCGCGTTACCAAACATTCGCGTGTCATTATCTTTGTAATAGAATTACCAGTCGGGTACTTAGTAAAATACTGTAAATAAACATGCCTGATGGCATGCTTTGATTATCCTTCCAATTGGCATGTAGCATGCCTAAAGATACGATACGGTAAATGTAACTCGTGCGCATTTACTTGACCACCTGACTACCAAATACAACCAAACAAACATTCGAGCTAGGTGTCAAATTAACCCGCACGAGCTGTAATAAACCTAAGATAAATAAATGTTTTTTTGCCTTCCGAACCGGTAGTATATACAAACTTGACAAGTAGTATATACAAAGGAGATCATTCATTTTGGGCCCTTTTTGAAAGTGCCGGCCAACGAAAAAAAATAGCACGAATCGTTAGAACTAGTCATTTGGAGTAATAGTTAATATGGCATGAAAGTTGTAGGAGGGCTCTGAACCAAGTTATACAGGTTCGACGATTCGTTATTTTCATACATTTTGTCAATTTCCAAAAGTGCCCGCCAAGAAAAAAAACTGGTACGTATCGTTAGAACTGTCCATTTGGAGCAATAGTTACTACGGCTCAAATGTTGTAGGACTGCACTGAACCAAGTTATACAGGTTCGATGACTCGTCACTTCTATACATTTTACTGAGTTTTGTAAGTGTCCGCAAAGAAAATAAATCATACGTATCGTTATAACTAGCCATTTGCAGCAATATTTACTATGGCATAAACATTGTAGTATAGCTTTGTGTCGAGTTATACAGTTTCGATGATTCGTCCAATCCATTTATTTTATTGATTTTTTAAAGTACCGTTTAACAAAAATATGGTACTTATGGTTAAAACTGCCCATTTGGAGTAATAGTTAGTGTGGCACAAATGTTGCAAGATTGTTCTGAACCAAGTTATACAGGTTCGATGTCTCGTCACTTCAATGTATTTGATGGAGTTTTGTAAGTTACAAAGTAAATGCTATTTATCGTTATAACTAGCCATTTTCAGTAATAGTTACTATGGCATAAACGTTGTAGTATAGATCCGAATCAAGTTATACTGTTTAGATGATTTGTCACATCCATATATTTTACTGATTTTTTAAAGTACCGTTCACCTAAAATATGGTACCTAACGTTAAAACTAGTCATTAGGAGCAATAGTTAGTAACACGTTGCACACGCTTCAAAAAAAATTCTAGTACTGAAACAAGTTATATAACTTTCATTCATTGATTTCCAAAAAAGTTGGAAAACATAAAAAGCAATAATATAAAATATAGAGATAATGATTCTAAGGATTTGCACAAATTCAACATTATGGTGCAAATGTAACTAAAAATTGTGTTATTGTGCATTGAGAGAAATAAAAACGTTTTATTAAGTTCTTCAAGTAATGGTAATTTCTGTTGAAGCAACAAGCTTGAATAACATAACAAATACACGCACAACGGCGAATCACATGGCCAAGTGCAGAAACGGTCCAGAAGGAAGAACATAACAAATAATGATGACACAGCTCTTACACCATGATGACATTTATTTCATATTATTAGTTAAGTATTCATCATTATTACCTATTTATTGTTCCCCATTACATTCAGATATCAACAAAATCATAAGTGACGAATCATCGAACGCAAATAACTTGGATCAGAGCAATCATACAATGTTGGCCTACAACGGTTGTTGTACTATACTAACTATTACTGTCCGTTCCTATTACAGCCAGTTCTAATGATACGTACCATTTTAATGGTTGGCACTTAAAAATCAAGAAAATGTATGGATATAACAAATAGTCACACCTGTATAACTTAGATCAGAGCATTATACTAACTATTGCCACAAATGACCAGTTAAAACGATACGTATCATTAATATTGTCGGAGGGCACTTACAAAACTCAATAAAATGCATATAAGTGACGAGATATCGAACCTTTATAACTTGGTTCAGACCAAACCTACAATAAATGCATTCGTGACATACTAAATATTACTCCAAATGGGCAGTTTTGACGATAAGTGCAGTGATAAGTGCATATTTTTGTAAAACGGCACTTTGAAAATCAATAAAACATATGGATTTGACGAATCATCGAAACTGCATAACTGGACACAGAGCTATACTAAAATGTTTATGCCATAGTAACTATTGCTGCAAATGCTAGTTACAACGATACGTATTATTTATATTGGTGATCACTTACAAAATTCAAAAAATATGTATAGAAGTGACGAGTCATTGAACCTGTATAACTTGATTCAGAGCAATCTTACAACATTTGTGCCATACTAACTATTGTTCCATATGGGCAGTTCTAACGATACGTATCAGTTTTTTTTCTTAGCGAGCACTTTTGAAAATTGACAAAATGTATGGAAATAACGAATCGTCGAACCTGTATAACTTGGTTCAGAGCCACCTGACAACTTTTATGCCATATTAACTATTGCTCCAAATAGTTTATTCTAACGAGCCGTGCCATTTTTTTTTGTTGGCCGGCACTTTCAAAAAGAGCCCAAAAATGTATGGAGCGTGAATGATCTCCTTTAAAGTAATATTTGCTTGATAACTAAGTCTACTTGAACAAACGAACTTGAATAAAAAACACAGCTAAAATAACTCTTCTTCGACTTTCCGGGACGGGCCTGCCAAATATGGCCATTACCATTCAGCATGATGTAAAACTTCTAACGATATCACATGCATTATGATTAGCCATTTAGGATTTATGGTAGGTAAAAAGAAACATTTACATGAGTAGATGAAACCTGAACAAAATACCAACTCCTCTTTTTATGGGCATTCGTCAGGGCTATCAATGATAAGGCCCCCCGGGCTACAGGGAAATTCGGGCTAAAAACGCTAAAAAGAAATAAAATCTTTAGTCGTCTTTAGGTAATAGATAATTTAAATTTAAATTAGATTAAAAAGATAAGATAAATCAATTTGCTAAAAACGGCAACTAAAGTGTACATCAATTAATATTTTTTTTTTCTTTCATTAGAAATCTTTACCTTTTATTAAGGCCCCCCAACTAATTTTGATACAGGGTTCCTTCGAGACATGCTACGCCACTGGCATTCGTCTAAGAAAATTATCACAGCAAGTAATTGGCTCATCATATTATCATTAAACACATATTATCTTTTTATTTTTATAACTCACTGCAAGGCACAGAGCCTAATTTCTTCTAGGAGACGATTATGAAGTTAAGACCCACCACGCTGCTGGTTATGAGGGTTAGGGTTGACTCCGATGAGGCCACACATAGTTTTATTGATATATCATAAAATCAATCTATCATATGGTCCAGTTAGCTAGGTCCAATTTCGAGAAAGAGGTGAACCGCCGAATCCAACTCGGCTGGGCCACACTCGGGAAACTTCGCGATATCTTTTCGTCCGAAATTACTCAGTGCCTGAAGACTAAAGTCTTCGAACAGTGCGTGTTGGCAGTGATGACCTATGATTCTGAGACTTGGTTGCTAACTATGGGCCTCATAAGAAGGTGTCGCACAGCGGACGATGAAACGAGCTGTGCTAGAAGTATCTTTGCGTGATCGAATCAGAAATGAGGAGATCCGCAGAAGAACCAAAGTCACCGACATAGTTGCGAAGTGACAAAGGCCGGGGCACATAGTTCGAAGAGCCGATGGACGTTGGGATTCCAAGGTGCTGGAATGACCCCCCCACCAGGTGGACTGACGACATCAAGCGAGTCACAGGGATTCGCTGGACGCAGGCGGCTCAGGATCGTGATGTTTGAAAATCCCTACAAAAGGCCTGTCCTGCAGTGGATGTCCATCGGCTGATATGATGATGATGATAATGAAGATCAATTAAAAGTATGACTTTCAAAATACGGTCATTGCTAAAAGTATGAACATTGGCAAACGCTCGCTCAGAATCAGAAGCATAATTTATATTTTTTATAGTTTTATTTAATGGTTGACCACAAGCGTCAGAACCTGCACTTACCAAATAAACTCGCGCTAAAAATATTTGCACATGTAAATATTTTCCACTTTACCGTCGTAAATTTCGCTGCCGATAAATGTTGCGGAGTTATGAGATTTATAAAACAAATATATCTAACTTTAAATAGTTATTATACATATAAAAGCGACATGACATAGGCCTTTTGTAGAGACTTCCAAATATCACGATCCTGAGCCGCCTGCATCCAGCGAATCCCTGCGACTTGTTTGAGGTCGTCAGTCCACCTGACTCCCTAGTGCGGGGTCGCCATTCCAGCACCTTAGGACCCCAACATCCATCGGCTCATCGAACTATGAAGACATTAGGCTTAACACGCGACAATTTTACGCAAGTGAAACTCCGGTGCACAGCTAGTATGGAACTCGCATAATCTAAGTTTGACGGCCGTTTGATGCACTCGATGACCCTGCCTATTGCATCCAAGGCCATGGGTTCGATTCCCACAACTGGTAAATGTTATTATGATGAACATGGACGTTTTTAATTCGTACTTTGTATACAAATTCCTCATCTATATCAGTTTCTAGCAAGTTTTGCGGGTAGTCGAATGCGTCTTTGTTCATCTTTCTTGCTATAGCTTTAGTATTTAGTCATGATGGCTCGGCGTGTAAGTCAAGTAAGTAAGTCATCTATTTCACAATAAAGAGCTAATCAATCGTAATATTTGTGTGATTGAGACTTGAGTCACGGCCTCCGCCTGCGGATGTCCGCCGCGCGTCACTTGCGGCAATAAATCACATAGTACGCAGATGTCGGTGCGTACGCCGAGACACCATGTCGTTGAACCAATTGGTCGAGATCCCCTTCGGCAATGATGACATTATCTTACAGACGAAGGACTAAATACTAATCGTATACATAAAACAAATTCCTCATCTATAACAGTTTTTAGCAAGTCTTGCGGGTAGTCGAATGCGTCTTTGTTCATCTCTCGTGGTATTTTAGTGTTAAGACATTTCGGCTCGGCATGTATTTATGTCTATCAGTTAGTAAGCCATTTTATTTCACAACAAAGAGCTAATCAATCGTAATATTTGTGTGATTGAGACTTGAGTCACGGCCTCCGCCTGCGGATGTCCGCCGCGTGTCACTTGTAATAAATCACATAGTACGCAGATATCGGTGCGTACGTCGAGACACCATGTCGTTGAACCAATTGGTCGAGATCCCCTTCGGCAACGAAGACTCGAGAACATTAGGATGAATCGTGATATGAACTCATTCGACGTTTGTTTTTTCCTTCTTTATTAGTAGTTTAGAGCAGTGGCGTAGCGTGTCTTGGAGGGACCCAGTATCAAAATTAGTTGTTGGGCCCAATATGAAGAGTAATTGAAGATTTTATTGTCAATTCTGACCTACTCGTACAATAAAATGTAACTCTTAAAATAAGCATAAATTAACTAAAACTATAAAATTAAAATAAATTAAAACTAATACTTAAAAATACTTATCAACCCTTGGTAGGGTACCAATCACGCAGGCAGCATTCCCGCGTTGAATTGCGATTGAAATTCTTTGCGCGAGAAAGCTGCCCGCCCGAGGGTCGCCTGTTGCCTCTCTGAAGAGTAATGATTTCTTAAAATAAAAAGATGTTTGAAGAACCTATGAATATACAGGAGTTCATAGGCTCTCCAAACCAAAGAAGATTGTTGACTACATTTTACTAGTTTAGCTTTCACATGTAAGGGGGCCCTGCAATTCGGAGGCCTGTACCATTGGTATGGCGGTAGCTACGCCTCTGGTTTAGAGTATCTTCTCGGTCGCTACTTTCATTATGTTTGCTTGCTTTTGTTGCGTTCTTCACAATACTTTTCCATACAGTCCTCTGTTTTTATTACTGACTGACATAAGCGGCAGGTCCGTGAGCGACCATCGGCTACGTTCCTTTGGTCGGATCCTATTCCGATTTTCCCTCCAATTAGCGAAGTGTTTTAGCCATAAATGACCGATTATCTTTAAAAAGCAAGGTTGCCGGAGAATTTACGGGCTCCTAAGGGTCAACATCTATGCTTCAGTTTCCCGGTCAGTAGGTACATTATATGTTTTCCTTGCATTGCAATATACTTTACCTAATTTTTATCGGACAAACATATTGTGGAAGCTGAGACGACCGGTCTTCTCCGGCCCGTGTGAACGGGGCGGGAGTACGGGCCTCGAGGCAATGCCTTCTTGCCCGGGCGTGTCGCGGGGGATCTTGCTCCCCCAGTTTTTTCTTTCAACCCCTCCCGGGGTTGAGGCTTTTCAGCCTAGGGGTTTGTATTTGATTCAAATCGGTTGGCCCCGCGCGGACTTCGATTCCTCGCAATCCTGCGTGGAAGCTGAAAGCATCTTCTTAATTCATCATTCATCATCATTATTGAGGTCCGCAGCTGGAGGCTTAATGTACCTATAGATAGTCATGGTCTTGAACCAGCATAAACCAGCTGGATGATTTTAATAAATGTAGAAAAATGCAATTTGAATTAAATCATAAAACAATAAAGCAATCATTGTGAATGTATAATTCAGATATAATTTCCACCGACCTAACGCTACTTTCTTAACTCACGCGATTAGAAAATACATAATTTGCAAAGTAAATAAAGCTGTCAAGTTGAACTAATTTTTATTTAGATTTAATCCGATTAAATAAACATGAATAGTTACTTTTAATCGCTTGTACTGTAATACAATGCCAAGTATCATAGTAATTTTCAAAGTCGTTGCATCAGGCGATTGACTGATATAATTATTGCGCTGCAAACCGATGGGATGCCAACCGTACTATAAAACATTAGCTAACGCCGCGCGGTTTCACCCGCGTGGTTCCCGTTCCCGTAGGAATATGGGGATAATATATAGCCTAAAGCCTTCCTTGATAAATGAGCTATCTAACACTGAAATAATTTTTTAAATCGGACTAGTAGTTCCTGAGAATAACGCGTTCAATCAAACAAACAAAGAAACAAACAAACTCTTCAGCTTTATAATATCAGTATAGATATCATACTAGCGGACCGGGTCAAGCTTCGCTTTAACTTATGTGCACTTCCCTAACCTACACTACCCTAAACCCTACTTTTAAAAGGCTTTTAAGATGTATTCTTCTATTCGGGGTGGAGACAAATCAAAAACCATGAAAATTGGTCCAGCAGATCACAATTTATAAGTGTTGAATAAAGATTAATCTTTACTTTGAAGTGAAGTGGAAGTGCTGGATATTGAAAACCAATAAAGTAAATGAGCAATTATGTATTAAATATAAACTTATTTATATATTAACTTTAGAACAAGCATATTGTTCGGCAGCCTATCTATGCATTTTTACACACCACAAACACAAGAACGAGTAAAGAATAATAAAGTACAAAAACCATAGATAATATTCAGTGTTATAGACAATAGTAAATTGCTACCAACATAGTAGAGCTTCTTTCTTATATCAAACGATTTGACTGCCTAAGAGGCGCAGCGATATGCGCAGTGGACTTACAAGACGGAGGTCTTGGGTTCGATTTCGATCCCCGGCTGGGCCGATTGAGGTTTTCTTAATTGGTCCAGGTCTGGCTGGTGGGAGGCTTTGGCCGTGGCTAGTTACCAAGCGATTAAGCGTTCCGGTACGATGTTGTGTAGAAACCATAAGGGGTGTGGATTTTCGTCCTCCTCCTAACAAGTTAGCCCGCTTCCATCTTAGGCTGCATCATCACTTACAGGTGAGATTATAGTCAAGGGCTAACTTGTAAAGAATAAAAAAAACTCAGTAAAGTCTACTGTTTACTAAGTTGCAAGTTATGTTATCGCCGCGAGAAACTTCGTACAAATACATCTATTGAACGAGAGCCTGCGACAGTCAGACATACCTCATTTTATGATGGCTGAAATTATCAGCCATGCTTGTAGGTTGTGTATCAAAATTTGTTAGGGGGCCCAAATGAAGGGTAAAGATTTCTCACAAAAGGAACAAAAATGTTCGTTTAAAATAAATATGAATGACTTGACAGGGAAAATAAGAAATTGTGGACTACCATTTTACTAACATTTGCTTTCACACGTAAATGGCCCCTATAGTCCGCCCCGTATCATTGGTACAGCTAATACGGCGGTAGCTAAGTATGGAGTTTGGACCTATAGGCTTTGGAAGGTAGCAGGTTTCAACCAGTTCCTTAACTATCCAGGTGTCCAATTTTTACACATTTGCTACTTCTACTTATTGTATGGTACCACAACACGGAGAGTCGCTTTGTAGTGACCATGAATTTAAAAACATCCTCTAAGCGATCAAAATATCAGTAAAGCATAGATTTTAATGTGAAACATCTATAGCCGCACGTAAAACCGAATTCCAGCATGGCGACGCATGCCGTGGCGACGCGTCGCCACGCTATATGATGGTATATATATATACAGTCTATATGCAATAGTGTGTACGATGTGGCGACGCGTCGTCACTTTACGGCGCCTCTCTACGACTTCTGGCTTCCCTATCTCACACACATAGGGCAGCGTGTTTAAGTTGGAAGAGTATCAAGTTTATTCTACCCGTAGCTCTACGCTTATAAAATGAGGTGTGTCTAGCCATTGCAGAATCTACTAGTTGTTACTCAATCTAGCGATCGTCAGATCAGATTGTGGTCCAGTTACAAACTAATTTGTCTCACGCTCCTCGCGAACATATCCTGCCGTTTGCTACTCACGCGGAAGAACGTAGTAAAAATGCACTTAAGGAACAATAAAGAAACCAATCTCGGCTTAATTACTCATCTTACTAACAGCCATGTTGTTTGCTTACCTACTATAGCTGCTTGGCACATGCATTCACTGAGAGATATATTGGTAGATCCAACGCCTCGCGGCTTTGCCTCGTTTTATTGAGATCTAGCTGACGCCGCGCGGTTTCACCCGCGTGGTTCCCGTTCCCGTAGGAATATGGAGATAATATGTAGCCTCTATAGCCTTCCTCGATAAATGGGCTATCTATCTAACACTGAAAGAATTTTTCAAATCGGACCAGTAGTTCCTGAGATTAGAGCGTTCAATCAAACACTCTTCAGCTTTATAATATTAGTATAGATACGGGGATAAAATAAAGCCTATGGCACTCATAAATAACGTGGCTTTCTAAAGGTAAAAGAATTTACAAATCAGTTCAGTAGATAAGGTATTACCCTCTACAACACTACACAATTTACGTGTTTATATTACTAGCAAATACCGCGCGGTTCCCAAAGGAATGCGGGGATAAAACACAGCCTATAGAACTCTGGGATAAAGCAGCTTCCCAACTGTGAAAGTTTTTTCAAATCGGTTCAGTAGTTCCTATTCAAAACATACATACAAACAATCAAATATTTCCTCTTTATAATATTAGTACGAGTTAAAGACGGACTTATCGTTCAAGTTATCTCTCTCAGACAACCCAAACTTTTCCTTGTATCTTTAAAACACAAAAGTCTTTGTTAATGTTACACAAGTAGCCATAATTTAAAAGCGAAATCGGTGGTAATTATTATTTATTGTTGTGAGACACTCATGATATTTGCATACAATTTTTGTTCACTTGAAGTTTAACAACTTAAATACTACAATTAGGTGATTTAAATATATTTGTGTTGTTCTTAGTGGAAAATGCGTTGAGTCATCATCAACAACTTATTTTAACGATTCACTCTAAGGCTAGGCCTCCCTCCTTAATAGGCCGTATTACTTTAAGTAGTCCGAACTAGGCCTAAAGGACGACCCGCGAGTATAGCCACACTCGCCTATAATGTGGCTTTTTATTGGTAAGATAATAATTTTCTAAATCGCTTCAGTAGTAGCCTCAATAGCTCAACGGCAAGAGTGGTTGGACTCATCACCGAGGTGGTGGTTCGATCCCCGCCCCGTTGGTCTATATCGTACCACTCCTAATACAGTCTTTCGTGACTAGTTGGAGGGGAATGGTCATATTGAAAAAAACATAAGGCGAATATTCTTTATTAAAAAATAAAAAATAAGTAGATGAAAAGCCCACCCTCTACAACTTCAAAAAATCACAGAATAGTTCTCTTTATAGTGTTAGTATAGTTATAGAGCTTAGACCCACCATGCTACTCCATTGCAGGATTTAGTTGGATAAGGGTGATAATATTTGGCGTTATAAGTATCAAAATCACAATGATAGTAATGAGTTGAGTGCTTACAGTTAAAATTAGATCTATTAAGTTTTTTGTTAATTTTGCGGTAGTCTGTAAACATCATCAATAGACAATAGAATATATAAAAGTGAAGTATCTGTCTGTGATTTCAAAATAAATACGTTTCCTATAAGGACTTGTATCCAAGGCGTAAAATAAATTTAAAAAAATACGTTTTATCAAGTGAATAGTTATTTGCAAGATACCATCACATGCCTATTCAAGCTTTATTAAAAATTTTGTCTGTCGATCTGTTTGTCCCGTCTAATCTCTGGAACGGTTAGACCGATTTTAACAAGACGTTCACTGGTAGATAGAAGAGGTCACAGAGCTATAAATATAAAAGCTACTTTTTATCCTGGAAAAATACAAGGCTCCCACGGAATTTGTGAAACACTGAATTTTAGGCGTACAAAATCGCGAGCGTCCGCTAGTAAATAAATAAATCAATTTAACACTATTCCAGTGTTTTCTTTAAGTAAATATCGGTTCAGTAGCTATGGTGAAACATACATAGACTGCCAAAGTCATAACCCTTCCTTTTGGCTTCGCCGTAGTAGGGTAAAAACAGACAAGGGTCATCAATCAAACAGCTTATTTTAGTGCCAATACTCGTATTACCTATTAGTAATCTTGATATAATAATGAATCCACCATTACGCTGTAATGGAAAATAATACCTGGTAGTGGTTAAAATAAGTAAACATTTATATTTATATTGTTAATTAAAGAGTTTGTATTGTAATTATGTGTTTTACGGAAAATATTATTCGTTATATGGACTTCCCCTGTGAACTCTTATTCTTAACAAAATAATGGAATTGTTAGGTTTTTTTGGATCCGTAGCTTCGTCATCGTGGTAGTTTTCTTAAAGCACATCATCATCATCATTAACAACCCATATTCGGCTCACTGTTGAGCATGAGTCTCCTCTCAGAATGAGAAGGGTTAGTCCACCACATTGACCCAATACGGATTATAATAGCAGACTTCACACTTCAATGCACAATCCTACAAAAAATTAAGTCCATCTATTACATAGTTGACACTGTGCTTTCCAGCTTTATTATTAAATTCAAATTTCAAGTTATTTTTAGAAAAATATAGATACTTAAGGTTTTGGAAACTTGCTATGATTATTGTTATTTCTTTTTAATTTAATTTAAAACTTAATTTAAAGTCTATAATTCAAGCTTTAATTACCCCCTGCAATACTACAAACTTTACCTCTTTATAATGTTAGTATTAATGCACGTAATCATCATTATCAGCCGATGGACGTCCACATACGTCTCTTGCATGGACCTCCAAGCACAACGGTCTCGAGCTGCCAGCATCCAGCGGCAGCCTGCAACCCGCTTGATGTCTTCGATATTATCTATGCATCATTGTATAGATGCACGTAATAACTGTAAATAAATATATCTGCGTAGCTATCTATGTATAAGGAATTTATTGAATGACTTAGACCTTAGTGTAGACATTTAATATGGTTGAACATATAATTTCGTATTCAAATGTGACATTCTAATAATTTTGATAGACTAACGGAGGTCAGATTTTTATCGCACTTCAATTACCTACTGAGCTAAACAAAAAATAATGTAGCTGAGAAAAAAGTATTTAGAAAAAATATTCTTCAGACAAAAACATACGTTAATACAATGACGAGTTATGTAGACAAATACCTATTCCGCAAACTTTTTGCATATATGGCTTACGATATAATTTGTATATATGGTTTACGATTTAATTTTGTATATATGGTTTACGATTTAATTTTGTATATATGGTTTACAATATCATTTTGTATATATGGTTTACGATATAATTTTGTATATGTTTTACATGTACGATATCAACTCAATTTAATACGTATAAATAGAAAAGTCAAAGTTTGACTTTTCCATGATGTTTTAATAGTTTCGGTCAAGCCATATGAGCTACTGAAATCAAGATTTTTTTTATTCTTTACAAGTTAGCTTTTGACCACAATCTCACCTTATGGTAAGTGGTGATACAATCTAAGATGGAAGCGGGCTAACTTGTTAGGATGATGGATGAAAATCTACATCCTTTCTTACATGACATCGTACCGGAACGCTAGGGTGGTAACTAGTTTCTACCAGCGAGACGTGGACCAATTAAGAAAACCTATACCGGCCCAGTCGAGGAATCTAACGAATCCCGGATCTCTGTCTTGTCGTCAAAAAAGTATCTGAATATATCTCTGAATGGGAAGACCACCAGCTTTTTTCTTACCCGACGCATCAATGTGGGCATGACGTAATAATAATATAAAAAATTAGGCCTAACGATAAAAAATATTCTCGTGTTTATCGTTCTACAATACAAAATTACATGCTTGCGAATTTACAAACAATATATTTGCAATATAGCAATAAAGTCGTTAACAAGCACTTTCGAATCCTTGAAAAATATCGAAATAAGACCGCCTTGAGTGACAACGCAATTTCCATTATAACAAGTTAATATAAATGACAATGATAATAATTACCAGTAAGTTCATAAATATCGAAGTTAAGAAATATAAAAAAAGTTTATTAACTTTCTAATATTACTTAAAAGCTAATTAGACAGACATTCTTTTGGACACCTGTTCAAACGTTGGTTAATAATTTATTTATTAAGTAAATAATTATTACGACTTAAATTGTTACTTACTTCCTTCAGCGCTACAACCTTTTGTGGGGCTTGGCCTCCTCTACCCCTTTTCTCCATTCATTTCTTTTCTTCACGTTTTTTCCCAGACAGCGAATTTTCATATTTTTTGCAAGTCTTCTTTCAAACAATATAGTAATCCTTTTTAGGTCTTCCATTAAATCTTTTTATCTGTGGTCTCCATTTTGTCGTCACTTTAGGCCCTCTAGCAATTGGCATCCTCTACGTTCCCTAGCCATTGAAGAAATTTGGCTTTACAATGTTTCGCCTATCACTAGATTTTCCAGTTGTCCGTAGTTCATTTTGTGGTGATAGATTCCACTTATATTATGTGGGATCTGGGTTTAGATTTGTTTTTCTCCTCGCCTGCTGAATTTCACAGAACTTTTAGCAAATGCCTTCAAGTAAGGCAGTAATTATAGATTGTTTATACTATATAGATAGTTATAAATAAATATTGTACGCTGTTGAATTCTTATTAATATGTTTTTACAGTCAGGGTCAGGCTTCCCTTCTTATATGAGAGGAGATATGAACCTTAAACCCACCATGATTCTACAAAGCGATTTTGTGGACCAAGGGGGATAATGTTAAATTCTTTATTTACTTATTACGGTCAGATAACGCTCGAAACCGACGGCATAAAATAGTCTCTAAGGCATCTAAGTAAATCAACTTCTTAACTCTGGACTGAGATTTTTTTTTGTAATATTGTTAATATTACATAGCTCCACCCAGGACTCGAACTCAAGACCTTGTGTCTTAACCTAGGCCACATTGATCATTGGATCAACAAAGCAGTCACGCGATATTTATTTGCATAACTGATGATATGATATTAAGCACTTGATTTTAATAATATTTTGACGATAATTGTTATTAATTGTTATGAATTCTTCAGATATTATAAATTCTTACCCCAGATAATCATGGTAATTACTTTTACTAAGTAACGTAATGTATTTACATTTGTAATCTATTTAGGTTGGTACAGGAAAATTAAACATTTCATTTATTTTAATGACGATTTCTTCGAAACTGTTTTTTTTCTCCAGTATTACCTGTATATACCTGTACCTAGATGCTAATGTTTACCTATTTAACCAAAGTCCGGCCGCTCAGTAATTGCTTTTCTAACACCTGTCAATGTCACCTTTTTATATTTGTTAACTAATTAATTGTTAATAATTTTAGCTCAAAATTAACACTTTTTTTATTCTTTAAAAGTTAGCCCTTGACTACAATCTCACCTGATGGTAAGTGATGATGCAATCTAAGATGGAAGCGGGCTAACTTGTTAAGAGGAGGATGAAAATCTACACCCCTTTCGGTTTCTACACGACATCGTACCGGAATCCTAAACCGCTTAACGGTACGTCTTTGCCGGTAGGGTAGTAACTAGCCATGGGCGAAGCCTCCAGCCAGACCTGGACCAACCTCCAATCTCCAAGCTGTCTCCAAGCTGAATTTAGTTGGCAAAATTAGCTCTACAATATCAAGCCCGAACCAGGACAACATCCTCATCCACGACAGTCGGAGTCTAGTTATTGGTGTCTGCCACTGACAATCAAGTAAAGTCACATGCCTGCAGCGCTAAAAGCTTGACATCAGATAAAACTGATCGTATGTTGGTCGCGATATGTATGACATGAAGCTGTTAGCGCTGTTAGCATGTGAGCTTACTTGATCATCAGTGACTAACGTCGGTTATCATTAACATCTGATAGTGGTCATAAACCCACCAACTGGTATTGGTGCAGTGTGGTGGGTGCAAGCTACATATCGCCTCCATTAAGTAGGCCTGGACTTGTCGTAGGCCGTTAAAATAGTCTGATGATATCTCTGGTTACTTTGTGAACCAGATCAACTTAGAGCGAGCCGGCCTCTGAATGACGGCTGCTTCCCGCCCATTGTTCGCGCCGAACATAATTAAATCTATACCTAGTATCTACTATAATGTACTCAAAGATTTTATACTATCAGATATGTTACTAACGCGTCAAAACTGAGGCGAACAATGGTGACTAACAACTAACGAAAAGCGACAACAACGAAAGTTATTTAACAAATACCTAAATAATAAATATTGTCTACATTTTTTTTTTTTTGAGAAAGAATACAATAGGGAACTAAGCTAACTTATCCTAATAACTATACAAATCATGCCCACGTGGAATGGTGACAAGAATACTGGCTGCATTTCCGCGCTGGACAGCCAGGCTGATCCTTTGCGCAAAAAATGAGCCAGCCCTTCTGTCACCAGTCGAGGCAACTAGCCGCGGTAAAATGGTACGGAAAAATTTTTTGGCACTGCGACTCCATGGCCCAAGGGTCTCCACGGCAAAAGGTACAAATATGTAACTCTCTGTCAGAGAGGCATACTTGAGCCACTTACCGGTTTCAGCTTTTTCTGCTGCGGCTCCCGGTCTTGATTCTGTCTCCCTGATATGACACGGTGCTAATGTGTCAACGCATGTAGCGTCCCACATTAGGGCCCGCCCCATTTCCCAGGGAACCAGCGTCAATCCATCAGGTCTCTTACCATCATCCCGACTGATTCCTAACGGCTCGATTAGCGCAATATTTATGGTGGCAAGAGCCATTGTGTCTACATTGAGTTGTGTTTTCTAGAAGTGTAAAAATTACATATCATCATCATCATTATCAACCCATTTTCGGCTCACTGCTGAGCTCGAGTCTCCTCTCAGAATGAGAGGGGCTAATAGTCCACCACGCTGGCCCAATGCGGATTGTTTTCACACATGAAATGCGAATTGTTTGAAACACGTGATATTTAATTTCTTAAAATGCACACAACTGAAAAGTTTGAGGTGCAAGCCCCGGACGAAATTCAAACCTATACCCTCCGGAATCGGAGGCAGAGGTCATTCCACTGGGCTATCACGGCTATATACGGCTATAAAAACTATTTATATGTATACATAAATAAGTAAAGAAACACAAAATTGTACATATGTGCACGGTGTGGAGGAGCAAATTCGGATCACTTTTTGCGGTGATTATGTAGGCACGTAACCTGTCTATAGTATAAAATCTTTGTGTGTACTATGTACTGAGTACTACTAGTGAGTAGGTACTTACTAGTGGCTACAAGCTGTCGACACAATGAACGTTTTATTAATCTAGTTAGCTGGCAACACAGTCACTGATTGTTTTGTTATTTAAAACTTCTTGTTCATCCAAAGAGAAGTATGGCTTTAAGGATTAATATTAAGTATCTACGGATACTTAATACGGAAGGTAGATTTACAAGACGGATGTCCTGGGTTCGATCCCCGGCTGGGCCGATTGATGTTTTCTTAAATGGTCCGGGTCTGGCTAGTTACCACCCTACCGGCAAAGACGTACCGCCAGCGATTTAGCGTTCCGGTACGATGTCGTGTAGAAATTGAAAGGGGTGTGGATTGTCATTCTCCTCCAAACAAGTTAGCCCGCTATCATCATCACTTACATCAGGTGAGATTGTAGTCAAGGGCTTACTTGTAAAGAATAATATGAGACAAATATATATTTTAAACTATAAATATACTACCTTATATTACGAGGTCTGTCCCAAAAGTATCCAACCTACATTTATGTTCATATTTTCGTGGGGAGAGACTCAAAGTCTTCAAATCATAACTTAGTTACTTACTTAAATATCTTTATGTAGATTTAAGTAAATGTGTAGGTATTGATGTGATGTATGTACCACAAAAGTTAACGACCTTCGTAAGACAAAACGTAAATAAAACAATTAGTAAACACATACCAAGCGATTTGTCGTGATAATGCGCTTGCCACGTAGCTGTATACAATGTGAATTGGTTCATTGTCAAAATTAGCTTAGTATTTTTAAAAATAATCATAATCATCATTATTATCAACGGTTTCAAACGAGCTTAATCGACTAAGAGCCTGTAAACTCCAGACCTTCGTCATTTTATAAAAGCTACCGGAGCCAACTATGGAGTTTGGACTGTGGTGGCTTTGGGAGATATGAGGTTTCAAGGATCTAGACCCTCAACCATCTACTTGTAAGTATAAAGTATATATTTTTTACTTTATACTTAGACGGTTGAGAGTCTGGAACCTCCTAAAGTCACCACGGTCCAGACTCTAAAATTGGCTACCGTACTTACTTATGGTAGGTGCATGAGCTGATAAACTTTCAGCTTTCATTGCAGGAGGATAAAAATCAACACCCCTTTCGGTTTCTACACGACATCGTTAAATCGCTTGGTGGTACGTCTTTCTCGGTAGGTTGGGAAGCAGCCACGGCCGAAGTCACCAGCCAGACCTGGACCAATTAAAAAAAACCTCAATCGGCCCAGCCAGGGATTGAACCCAGGACCTCCGTCTTTTAAATCCGCCGCGCATACCACTGCTCCACGGAGGCCGTCAATGTCCTTAAAATAAAATCTTGTCCTTTCAAACAAAAATATAATTTATATGAGTAGCTTCATAAAAAGAGCTTTCTGTTTTTACGATGAAAGCTTTTCATATTATTTTGTATTTCGATGATTGAAGTTTTATATTCACATTCAGATTAAATATACGAAATCGCAGACGCGATGACGTATTTTGGGAATAAACAGGTTTGCCTATATTTATATTATATTACATGGAAATCGGTTTTTCATAAATATTATAGGTACATAATAATATATATTTCATTAATTTGAGATGTGGGTGGGCACTTTGACAAAAAAACATTTACAAATAACAATTTAAAATATTGACTTAGCCTTGCCATCTGTGAACATTAATAATTATGTCTGGTATTTTTTTTGTTTTTCTGGATTTTTTTTATCTATACTAATATTATAAAGAGGTAAAGTTAATGGTATTGTATCTCTGGACTTACTGAACCGATCTTGATAAAAAAACACATAATTTTTGAAAGCCGTCTATGACTCTCAAAAATTTTATTATATATTATCCCTGTATACTCACAGGCATGGGCACTACGCGGGGCAAACCGCGGTTCGTCGGCTAGTAAGTACAAGGTGTACTCGTAGTCATAGTAGTTAGATTATAATTATAAACTTAACCATTTTGAATAAATAGGTAAAATGGTTTTGAAATTTCAAATATTCATATCAATTGTAAGTTTTTTCTTTATAGTGTACTAAATCCAACTGCTCGTAAAAAGATGATGAATGGCGGTGTTATATTGTTTAAAAACCTAAAATATAAAATAAAAATAATTTTACCTAATTTTGGAAGATTTAGAACGAAATTATTTATTCCGAATTTAATACAATTAATATTATTATTATTAAAGTAAGTACACCTAATGAGTAATTAACTTCATTACGGGGAATAATAAATAATTAAATATTAATTACAGCGGGAATTACCGATTACAAACGGAATCCAAAAAAAACAAAACGTTTTACTTAAGTTATGTAACAGTAGTAATTATTATTAAGTACATCATTAACAATTAACTTAATAAAGTTAAGGTTTTAGTACTCATTATCAATATCACGACAAATCGCTTTTTACTTAAGAATTTTCTAATTGTTTTATTTACGTTTTGTCTTACAAAGGTACCTACTTAACAATAATTATAACAGTAACAATTAACTAAAACCTTAACTTTGTTAAGTTAACAGTTGTTACTGTTATAATTATTGTTAAGTATAACAGTAATTAACAGTTAACTTAATAAAGTTAAGGTTTTAGTACTCATTATCAATAACTATACCTACGGAACCCACATTATGTTGCAAGTGTGCGTATGTGTGTGTATATAAACCCAATTATAAGTTTTCCGAAAATCATTATCACCTGAAGCGTCATATAGGTTTTTCCTTTAACAGTAAGTTTAATAAAATACATTGTTTGGCAAACTTAACAATGCCATGGCAAAGTATTAGCTATTGTAAGTAGTTCTATGTAGCGGTGATAAGTAAATTATTATACTTCGTCGTTTCTACCTTCAGGTGTTTTTATTTTTATATACTTCGGAACTTCGATCGTAACACTCCCGAAGGGCCGCGCGGGCCGGGGGGCGTCTAGCGATGAATGAAAAACCTACGACTGATGCACTTCCCCGCGCGCACGATTACACACCCGCGCAGTCTTTCCCCCGTCGCCCGCATATCATGGGAGTGTCATCAACGAACTTTCCAGACTATAGCCGACGCCGCGCGGGGATAAAAAATTGTCTATAACACTCTTAAATAACGTGTTTTTTTTTTAATCTGTTTTGTAGATCCATAGATTACCACAGTACAATACTATCTATTGTCAGAGTCAAATATCCCTTCCTCTACCAGCTAAACGGTTGTTTATAGATATGTAAAAAGGGTATTTCACATTCATTATACTTATCTACCGATCTGTAAAAATTAAAATATGAATATAATTAAAATAAGTACGTGTTAATGCATATTTTTTCTTCAAAGTATATATTGAAATAACATAAACCATAACTATAAATAACCATAATTATAAATAATAATCAACACAGCTCTGCTCAGCGATTGCTTGGGTATATGAAATAAGTGTAAAAATAAAATAAGTCAATAAAAATAAGTAAATGAAAATACAAAGTTTTATTTTGATAAAGTTTTTAATTCGTTTCATTACAGAATTACATCATACCTTTATGCTTTTACACCTTAATACCTACACTTCTGTTTGACTGGCTAACCGCAAAGTAAACCCATCGTTTCATCTGGTTTCATAATTAAGTTGCTGTTTTTTTAGTGATATACTTACTATATTACCTACCTACTTCGACGTTTTTCGTACTTTACCATCGATTTTTTTTTATACCATTATTTAATACTTTGCATAACTGGTATTTTAGATTACTTGAGATCTTAGTCATCATCATTATTAACTCATATTCGGCACACTGCTAAGCACGAGTCTCATCGCAGAATGAGAGGGGTTAGGCCAATAGTCCACCACGCTGGCCCAATGCGGATTGGCAGACTTCACATTCAGGTTTCCTCACGATGTTTTTCCTTCACCGTTTGAGACACGTGATATTTAATTTCTTAAAATGCACACAACTAAAAAGATTGAGGTCCATGAACCGAACAGACTGCATCTTCACTTAACATTAGATGATATCGCAGTGAAGGGCTATCTTTCATTGAATTGAAAAAATCTAACAATACGTATTTGTTTGTTGCAGACAAATCGCTCGCTACAGGAAGCGAACCCACTACCCCTGCAGTTATCCTCGTGAGTCGACACCGCAGGCTACTCCGCTGCCCGCACGCATAGGATGATAGAAACTGACCCTGGTCCTAAGAAACCTCACAGTAAGTTTCTCTTTACTTTATATTCAAAACAATGGGGATGAAGACTAGGTTTGAATATATTGATTTTAATGATACATTCGGGTAATAAGGTCAATGTTAACTAATTTATACATAAAAAGCAAAGATTGACTAGATATTTGCGAAATAAATAAGATTATAAAATTTCAAAATCTACTAAAAATATTTTATCGTAATTAGATGAAAATTCATACAGTTTTAGCTTCCTTACATTAAATGTGACATTTTTTAATATATGAACTATAAACATAAACGCAGAAATAACAAAGATATTAGTAATTTTGTTTAAACGCCCATACAAATCTAACGATCATTAATTGCCTACGACGTCATAAGATCGTACCATTTTGTATGGGGCGTTTTTCAGGGATCCGCGGCAGCGCCGCAAATCTGACTCTTTAAATCCCTGTAGCTCCATAAGTAATGATCGCAGATACCCTGTTACTTTTACAAAATTGCTTTACTATTAGCATACTCTTAATTTATATACAATTTAAAAAACTGTCATCATCCCTATTGCGATCTGAAATTCCACAACCAATAAATAACTAATCTTTGCTGAGACAAACTCACATCTTCACACTAATATTTTATAGGCGAAAGTTTGTTTATAAGTTCTTTTTTTAAGCCTCAATAGCTCAACGGTAGGAGCGGTTGGACTCATCACCGAGGGGTGGCGGTTCGATTCCCACCCCGTTGGTCTATTGTCGTACTCACTCCTATCACAGTCTTTCCCGACTAGTTGGAGGAGAATAGGAATATTGGTCATATTATAAAATATATGGCAAATATTCTTTTTTAAAAAAAAAAGCGTGTGTGTGTAAATGAGTATGTTTGTGACTTTTGCGCTGCGGCTTCTGAAGCGGCTAAAATTTGGAATGGAAATAGATTTCACTCTGGATTAACACATAGACTATTTTTCATCCCGGAAAAATCCATGGTTCCCGCGTGATTTGTGAAAAATATATTTCCACGCGGACGAAGTCGAGGGCGTCCGATAGTATAATCTATAATCGTCATGTGAATAAATCATTAATCTTTGCCACAGAAAACATATGTATGTCTTTACTAATATTATAGAGGTAGTGGGTAATGTCTGGTCCTACTCAGCCGATTTTGAAAATTCTTTCATCACTAGAAACCCACGTTATAGGCTATATTTTATCCCCGTATTCTCACAGGAGCGGGAACTACGCGGGAAGTCCGCTAGTGTAATTTATTCGATTAATTGGTCTTTCTGCTGCATGCTGGCTAAGATAAGTGTATAACAAAATTATACTAAAATCATACTTTTTAAAAATTTATTAGTCACTTTAAACGCTATTAAGAGGTGTTATTCACATGCAATTATGTAATACTCTGTTTTTGTTTTCAGATTGTGATGTAAAAAGTGACCACCAACTGAACGGGCCAGGTTCCAAAACTGTCGACCTTAGTAAGTTCATTTTAATATTCAATTGTGGTGTGTAAACTTACGTGCCGACATACCTACTCATAGCATAACACATGCTTTATTTATGTACATACATGAGTATCAGCGGCGAAGAGTTCACGCAAGCCGATTCCCGCCGGGTTACCATTAAAATCCATGCATATTCATTCTTGTACTGTATCTAGATATATGAGAAAATTAAGTTCGTATCACGCAATATACATTTCCTTTTCTTTGAGACGGCTTACCATCATTTAAATTTCATCCTTCGCCATTAATACCGAGTACCTTTAAGCAGAAGAGATAATTAAGAGGAGGATTTAAAAAAAAATGTTTGCGGTTTTGTATGTCCGCTAATTTCCAAGACTATTAAATATTTCCATTCGGTTTTCATTGAATATTTTGTGAGTTGAGGGTTGGGATAAAATCCAAAATCCACGTGGACATTGCGCTACTAATTCAACACAAACATAAAAAACAGGGCGTTAGAAGTTTGACATGTCTGTCTGTAGCATCGTATTTATTATATTTTATTCTTTACAAGTTATCTCTCGATTACAATCTCACCTGATGGTAAGTGATGATGCAATCTAAGATGGAAGCTGGCTAAGTTGTTACGAAGAGGATGAAAAACCACACCCCTTTCGGTTTCTACACGATGTACCGGAACGAACAAAGATGATAGATGAGATACATGAAAGCCTGATGAAATCCACGAAATATCGGGATTTTTCTATTATGATGGAAATAAATCTATACTAATATTATAAAGCTGAAGAGTTTGATTGTTTCAACGCGCCAATCTCAGAAACTACTGGTACGATTTGAAAAATTCTTTCAGTGTTATATATTATCCCCGTATTCCTACGGGAACGAGAACCACGCGGGTGAAACCGCGTGGCGTCAGCTGGTAATGACATAAAAGTCCGATTATTATTATTATTATTCATCTTCAGATTTTTTTAATTTTGACTTCAAATGCGAAACCAAATCGAAATTTGGTTAAAATTATACTAAATTTCAGACATGGTTAGTTATGTACCTGATCTACTTGTATATAATATATACAAAGATATAATTATTATATACCTATAATAAAATTAAATACATAAGTATAAATTATTTCGTAACTGAGTAGTGACCGCAGAATTATTATTTGGTTAATGTTTTTTGTACATCTGCGCTAAAAACTTATACAAGCGCTTCTTCTGAGAATGTACTGGATTTTTATGACAGTGATATATGTCATTTGCACTCATTTACAATCCTGCGCATATAAATGGACAATTATTACCTAATTGTTATTTTATTCTCAAAAATTAAGTATTTGCCTACCCATAGTTTCCCCGTTAATTTTCTGCGTTCAACTTCAAAAACAGAAAATGGTTTCTTGATTAGTTGTTTATTTGAGATGATCTCGTACCTACTTGATATAAATGTGTTAGATAGTAATTGCTTCTAATTATAATACTAACAGACGAACGTATCTTCGTTCGCCTGAGTGTCTTCTAATTTCAAAAAACAGACTTTCGAAGCTTTCCCATACAACTTTTCACTTTTAAAATTGATCCAATGTGTATTAAAATTCTTAGTAAATCTTTATACAAGAAAAGAAATCTACCGATCATAATTTTTTTGACTCTATACCTAACCATTGACCAATCAACCAACAATTTTTTTTAATCTTAATCAAAAACAAAAACCAAGAAAAATGTGTCTAGATTATTTTGCCTTAATTTCTTCATAATGCTTTTTCTTTCAAAATTCTTTCTTTTTGTACTCAAATCCATATTAATTTTATCCACAGCTGAATATATATGTTTTTTGTCTACTAAAAAGAACCAAGTAAGGTTTATGTAATACATACTGTCTTAGTAATTAAACCAATAACTGGTACCTAATAATTTAAATGTCGACATGATATGTCTACTTTACTTACCTAATTCTCAAAGTAGTTTACCTTCGTATTAGTTGAATTTTTGCTTATCTTCTGCTTCAATATATGAGTACAATTACTGTCCTTGTTTATGGTAGGCCTTCGGTTTTCATAAAAAGTTGTGTAGCTAGCTATCGTATAGCATAGCCAGACAAGAATTCAGTATGAGATATAGAACGAGTTCTATATCCTGTTTATAGATTGTAAGTATGACATATGTCAAAATTGACGTCTAACTAAAGCTATCAAAAATGACGTCACCCGATTGAAAACCCGCTACGTTGGAATAATCCGTGCGAATGATCACAACGCTAATAAATCCCAAACTTCATGCTCGGGCGATAATCCTTGATGTTCTTGACTTGACTAAAACATATAAGAATTGATGTGCCGTGACGAATGGGGTTTTTTTATAATATTTTTATTTAGTTACTTTCGTAGTAGTAAGCTGGGTTATATTTTGCGTAGTATTTATTTTTCTTATAATGATAAAAAAGTGATTTTTATAACAAATAATTGTGAATAAATCCAATATATCTTTATAACAGCAATTCTTGTACATATTTATTCAAATACTTGTGACTTCGTAGAATTTATTTATTTATTAATATGCTTTCTTTGTACACCACAACATAAAACAAAAAATAACAAACAATAAGACATAAACAATGAAAGAATGAAGTATTATACAATGACAGGCCTTATTGCTACGTAACGATTTCTTCCTGGCAACCTTAGGTGGTTAGGATTTCCTTATTATTGTATGTTGCTGTATTTTGAAAACTAAAAAACTGTCTGGAAATGACAGGTCCGATCGATAACATCACTAATTGACCTGTCGATAGCAAATATCATTAATTCCCTTAAATCCATCCCATTTTAATTTTCAAAGAGTTTGCGATTGTAGAAAGAGAATCGACTTACCACTCTTTTATTGGTCAAGTCTAGTGGGCAGCTAATATGATAAAGTGTTACTCTCCCTCTCTCTCTTTTAAGTGTCAACAATGACATATTTTTAAAATTCCATTTTTCTTTGACAGGTGTCGTACCGCCGCTGAAGTCACCTTCAAAACTTGATCCAGAAAAAGGCTCCGGTTCAGAGAAAGCTGACTTCGAACGGGCGATAGAACAAGCTGGTGAGTTTATAATAACTATACCTACTATATCCGGAATTGAACCTAGCTAAAAGGCGTTTAAGGGGGGCGTGACAGACATATTGTACACGGTAGGTACAATATAAAATCATGAAAAATAACTGTTTAACAAAAATCACACTATTTTAGACTCATTCATGGGCTTAACAAATGTGAATCATATATTCCTTTCCCAGCACGTTTTTTATCATTTTTATACATTTTTATTCATATAACAAAAACACCTGTATGACGGCATGACATATATCAATAAAAAAGTATTCATATATGTCATGCGCAGTGGCGGATCCAGGATATTGGTTTGGGGGAGGGGGGACTTGACTTTACTTTATCTAAGTTATTTTACTTTATCTAATTAATTAAAAAGGGAGTTTGTATTCCAAGTAGTTTTTTTTATTTTTAAAGAATATATTTGTGGGACAAAGCCCATACAAAATTACCCATTCTCCTTACAAATTGTTTCTAAAGGTTCTAGAACGAGGTTTTCTACTTATTGTAATATAAATCAACATGTAAAATTAATAAAATACGTAAGCACGAGTGAATTATAAATGACCGCAGTACACAATGACGAATCGCAGCACCAACCACGTTTTTATATAATGTACTTAATCGTTAATTTGAATACGAAGTACACAGTTAATTTATGACTTGTTTGATGGAAGTAAATAGTATAATATGACGGCATAAATACATCACCACTAATTGTAGGTAGGAAAAAAAAAAAAAATAAAAAAAAAAAAAAAAAAATTAGCACCAGCTTAATGTATTGGGCGTGGATAATGAGAATAAATACTACGTATGTTTCGTCACGTTTCGTTTTGTTCGACGGCCGCGTGGCGCAGTGGGTAGTGACCCTGCTTTCTGCATCCACGACCGTGGGTTCGATTCCCACAACTGGAAAATATTTGTGTGATGAGCATGGGTTTTTTCCAGTGTCTGTGTGTATTTATACATTAAGTATTTATATGTAGTATATTAATGTATATGAATATTACAATATCAACTATCTTAGTACCCATAACACAAGCTACTTTGTATGCTTACTTTGGGGCTAGATAGTGATGTGTATTGTTTAAGTATATTTATATATTTATTTATTATATTTATTTTTCTCCTCAATCATGACTTTAGCCAGATCCTAAATTGGATCCAACCCAAACATGAACAAGTTTAAAAGGGCTATTGAGTGGACTATGCTGTGAGTATCTGCTAAGATACTCACAGCATAGTCCACAGCATACAATGATCGTGTCAGAAAAGCAAAATAAGAGAATGTAGAGAGTATTAAAATAGCTGAGTGTCGAAACTAATTATTATAATGTTTAGTAAAAAAAAGTACAAAATAGCCGAACATAGAACCTCCGTCTTTTTGGAAGTCAATTAAAAATATGTACTTCTTTAAATATTTAATTACTAGCTGACGCCGCGCGGTTTCAACCGCGTTGTTCCCGTTCCCGTAGGAATACAGGGATAATATATAGCCTATAGCCTTCTTCGATAAATGGGCTATCTAACACTGAAAGAACTTTTAAAATCGGACCAGTAGTTCCTGAGATTAGCGCGTTCAATCAAACAAACCAACAAACTATTACTATAGATGAAGGGTAGATCTGCAATACAAAACACTAAAAGTACAGTAGCGCAAGCTCACATTTCCGAATACCCATTAAGCATATAAATATCTACCTACGAAGACCTACACGAGGCAGACTGCTTGGAAAACAACAACTCATTTCGGCCGTGTCGTGTTAAATGCTACAGCCCATGAGTGTCCCATATCCTGTGCTCAATGTAAACAAATGTCATACGACAAAGTTCCCAGAAGCTGCGAAGGTGTTTACGCGACTACTGCGCTGAGGAATGCAACGGTAGCAATGTCCATTCATAAAATGACTAGCCAGTAGTGTCCCAGTTCAGATTACATACTACAATGTTGACAAACTCTTGAATGTTGATTATGTATAGTTACACGTGTCTGTAGTAAGTAAATAGGAACGTGTAAAATTAATATGGTTGATTTTGGAAACGCCTTTTTTGAAATCCTGACGCAGAAATAAAAGATCGCTTGTTTTTGTGTGTTTGTCTGTAGCTATTTAACAAACATGTGAACCAAATTAAAGTCGGAGAATTAATTAAATAAAATAACAAGTGCAACTGACACTGAAATTAAAATAACATTTCAGTGACAGTTGATGCACTTGTCATTTTACTGACTGGAATTAATAATGGTACTGTAGAAGTTTTTAATAGTACTACATAGCCTAATATAGATAAATATCGGCGACTGATCTAAATGGATGATTTATAATTTGTTACATTTTTTATCTAAAACCTACACCTAATTTATATCGACGATCGACCGAGTAATGATCGTAGCAAGCTCCTAACTTAACAGAAAGAGGTGTAGATTCGAATCCAGTCCGCGGCAAGCACCTACAACTCGCTGCATTTCGAGAAATTAAATATCACTCAAACGGTGAAGGAAAAACATCGTGAGGAAACCTACTGACAATTTGTGTTAGTGAATGTGGTCTGATGCTGATTTTGCTCCTCCTATAGATGGTACCGAGTGCGAAGTTTGTAGGCCAAATCTTACACGGCAGATTCCGCATATAAAACAAGCAATTCCCAGAGAGTTTGTCGAACTAAAAGACCATCTTTTTTTAGTACTATTTTGAGTTTTATATTCCCTAATACTGTATAATGTATATTTCCAGGATATGGCCGCTTCCACTACATGCTGCTGGCCGTGTGCGGGCTCGTCAGCACCTCGGAGGAGATGGACGTCATCTCCATGTCCTTCATCTTGCCGTCTGCGCAGTGCGACCTAAACCTCACCACGCAGACCAAAGTACGTACCAATACGATCATATTGTTTCACATTCTGAGTTTCATAGACAAAATCAACTCCACTTTAGGACAAAGGCCGCGACCGTGACGTTTCAGTCCTTGTCTTCGCCGGCAAAGACAAGGTCCCCGATATATGACGTCAGCCAGAGGTGGGCTTTTCAACTCACGATCTTGGGGGCGCCCGGACTGATACACTCAGGCCAAAACACCCTTCCCGAACGGCCCTCTAAGCCGAGGTCCGAGTCTCAGAGGAGACGCCCTTAGAGAGTCGTTCCGCCCATCTACTCTGCTTCTGCCTTCGGACCCCAACAGGCGATGCTTTTGCGCTCGTCCAAACGCCGCTGAGGGCCCATAAGGAGCCTACGGCACTTACACAATCAGGAAAAAATCTCGTGATTCGTTACATACAAAAACATTATGCACCTTCTGTCGCAGTCGAGTAAAAATACAAATGTTTCTTTTCTATAATATTAGTGTAGTACGATGCGGATCTGTGGACGCCTACCATATCGCAGGTTATCGTCGTCGTCATCAACCCATATTCGGCTCACTGCTGAGCTCCAATAGTCCACCACGTTGGCCCAATGCGGATTGGCAGACTTCACACACGCAGCGAATTAAGATAATTCTCTGGTATGCAGGTTTCCTCACGATGTTTTCCTTCACCGATTGAGACACGTGATATTTAATTTCTTAAAATGCACACAACTGAAAAGTTGGAGGTGCATGCCCCGGATCGGATTCGAACCCACACTCTCCGGAATCGGAGGCAGAGGTCATATCCACTGGGCTATCACGGCATCGCAGGTTATAGTAGGTACAAATTCCGTCTGATACATAGACAGAATCTGTACTCGTAAATAAGATTCACACCTCCAAAGCATTTGCGTCACTTGAATCAATGACACAAAGTTTCTTAGAACACAACCTGTCATCATGTCATGATAATTACCAGCGAATTTTACATCACGCGAATTTTGAGCTAGCACAAACATTCGCAAGTAGATAAACATCACATGTAAATAGATAGGTATATAGAATTATATTGGGAGGAAAATTTTGGTAGCTGTTAACTCACATTGTTTATTTGTTATTCTGAGTATTAGGGTTACCAGACAATTAATTAATGCCACCAAAAACTAAACCTTGTAAAAATATAATAAATCTATGGGAATGACAGATCTTGATCACGTGACCTTTCTAGTTTTTGAAGCGTTAGCGATCGTAGAAGGAGAATCGACGTGCCACTCAGATACCAAAAGCATAGTAATTGCTGGTATCCGATTCAAAAATTTGAAATATAGTTTGACCGTCATAGTACTACGCGGTATGGCTGCAGCATAAGTATATATTCGGTAAGAATCTTTGAAGCGCGATGTAAAACGATTCAGCGCCATCTGTAGGTAGGTTTATGTTTCATTGACCATAATTTTAAAATAATGAAAATCTACAATTCCACACCCCTTTCAGTAATGAAAATCCACAATTTCACACGACCTCGTACCAAAACGTTAAATCGCTTGGCGATACGCCTTTGCCGATAGGGTGGTAACTAGCTAGCCAGACCTTTTACGAATATTTGGAGTCGCTTCGTCTGCTCAATGCGCTAACTATTTAAGTTTATGTAATATGAATTATATGTATACTCGTGATTTATTGGAATTTGGATTGCCACGTGTACACATAAGAAAATGTGATTTACTAAAACACCCTCATCAAGTTTTCCTAATAATAATTTAATTGAGCCTCAATAGCTCAACGGTAAGAGCGGTCGGACTCATCACCGAGGGGTGGTGGTTCGAGCCCCGCCCCGTTGGTCTATTGTCGTACCCACTCCAAGCACAGTCTTTCCCGACTAGTTGGAGGGGAATGGGAATATTGGTCATATTAATATCTTAAAGAGGAAATATTTAATTGTTTGTTTGTTTGCATAAGATTTGCATTGAATAGGCTTTGAAACTAATCGACTGATTTCAAAAATTCTTTGACCAATGGAAAATAGAGACGAGACTTGAGCTCAGCAGTGAGCCGAATATGGGTTGATAATGATGATGAACCTATCTGTAGTATAAAATTGTAATCAGTGCCATGCCATAGTAAAGAACAAATTTTAATAAAAAAATTCAACCGACTTCCAACTCAAAAATTAACTTAAACTAAAAACCAAAAAATAACATCTTACCTATGTGCTACCTTCTGATCAGTTTGAAGGCGGTTCATCACTAGTCCCTAATACAATCACAACCCATCTAGGTGGAAGGTTCTCATCAATACAAAATTATCAAGTCCAAACACAAGGTAGCTACTGTGAACCGTTGAGGAGTTCTCTTAACTGTCCTTCGTCTTCATCACCAGACCCTTAATACAGTCACAACCCATCTAGGTGGAAAATTCTCATCAATAGACAAAAGGTAACTGCTGTAAATCGTTGACGAGTTCCATGGTCTGTGTTTCGGCTCCATCATCAGACTAACTCCAGACCTTCATAAAATTGTAGTGTTTTAAAATACAAACACTAACAAATGCACTAGCCGTCTCTACAATTTTCGAAAGTTCACCTCGATTTCTCCAGGATGCCATCATCAAATCCTGACATGAAAAAAATGGGACCACCCTGGAATCGAACCCTTCAAAACAAAAAAAGTATTTTAAAATCGGTCCATAAATGAAGGAATTATCGCTAGACATACATAAAAAAAAGAACCTCCTCCATTATGGAAGTAAGTCGGTTAAAAATGTTGGTCTTGACGTCTACCTTTCGTGTCCAGGGATGGCTCAACAGCATAATCTTCATCGGCATGATGGCGGGCGCGTACGCGTGGGGCTCCGTGGCGGACTCGCTCGGCCGCAAGCGAGTGCTCATCGCCATCTCCATCATCAACGCGCTGGCCATCGTCGCCTCCTCCTTCAGCCAGAACTACGAGCTCTTCATGCTCTTCCGCTTCATCAATGGCGCTGCGTGAGTACTTTTCTGTTCAACAACATAACACACAAGACAACAACAATATTTTATTTTAGAGATAGGGCACTAGCCCATGAGTCGGACAAATATACACAATTGTCTTAATTTTATTTAATCGCTTTCGGTTGTTAAACAACGAACGTGATTTAAACAAATAATACCTAAATATTGTCTACAATATTGAGTTGTGTGTTCAGGAAGTGTAAAAACTATATAAACTTACATGTATAATGTAAAGTAAACACAAAATTATGCATGTGTGCGCTCAGTGGAGTAGCTAAATTCGGATCACTTTTTGCGGTGAGGATTTTGTAGGCACGTAACATATGTGTTGTATAAAATATCGTTGGCGCCAAAGTTCAAACGTTAGTAACGATGTTCAAAATCTAAAAGAGAATCAAGTATACTGCACTACGAAAAGTTAGTTACTTAATCCGAATATTTAATTATGGGGGGTAGTACTGTAAAATAACACTTGACACAAGTGCTGCTGAAGTGATAGCTTCTGGTGACGCATTATGAAGGACCTTTTTCATATAAAATATCTACCTATCATATAAAATATCACTTTGCCTCTACCTACCCTATAACTATTACTTCCGTCCATTGAATAAAATTTATAATTGTATTATTGCTTTGCAGTTTGGGAGGATCAGGTCCCGTTATCTGGTCGTACTTCGCAGAATTCCAGCCGAAAAAGAAGCGTGGAGCCATGTTGAGTTTCATGGCGGCTTTCTGGACTCTCGGTAACCTGTTCGTAGCTGGTCTCGCCTGGGTCATCATTCCTAGTGGTAAGAAAATTTAAACTTTACTTTTCTAATTTAAGTACCTTCATTTATAACTTTTAATTTTCCTCTGGACGTTGCCCTGTTCGAAACATTAACTTGATGATATTAGTTCTCGAGATTTCAAATATCTATTCCATACAAAATTATCCGATAGTTACATTTCTTCATAGTTTTTTTTTTGATGCTTAGATACTTACAGTCAGTTTCTTCATGTAAAGCTAAAGTAACAGTAAAAGTAGTAAGTAGTAAAGAAGACTTTATTTTTCAGTGAATAAGACCGTCACTTTTGATTTATGACGTTACTTTGACTGTTACTTGCGATGAAGAAACTGGCCGTAAATCTGCAATTCGAGGTGAAAATCAAAGATAATAAAAATTGGTTCAGCTGTCCTTACATATTAATGGTGTAGCGATATATTTCTACATTATTTGGTTTCTTTAATAATTTAAACCACATTTCCATAATTTTCAGAGATCGGAGGAGAAACCGGAGGGTTTGTTTACAATTCGTGGCGAATCTTCCTCTTGGTGATGTCACTGCCTTCCTTCTTGGTAGCAGCACTCTTGTTCCTTCTGCCAGAATCCCCCAAGTTTTTAATATCCACGGGAAGACATGACGAGGCCTTAGAAGTATTCCGTGGCATATATATGATGAACACAGGCCGGGACAAGGATCTTTATCCTGTAAAACAAATTCTTGTAGAAGAGCCCGTTCACCGTAAACCGGAGAAGGTCGTAGAAGTTAAAGAATCAAAGTCCAAGTTGAAGAAAATGATGGGAGACATCGTGGAACATAGCAAACAGCTGTTCGTACCGCCGATACTAAAGTTTACTGCGATCTCCATAACAATCAACTTCACATTCCACATAGGGTAAGTTTTTAAACATTTTCGTTCTCAAATAACTGAACACATTAGATTTAAATGTCTTATGAACTTTTCAGTAAACTAAAAGACTTTACTTATTCGTTCGTTCGACTGCCTAACAAGACCAACGTGTCTACTGATTTGCGTGTCCAGTTAAGAATCGGTCCAATTTGATTGTTGGTCGGGATTTTATTATTGCCAAGAAGTTCTAAATATCAATTATGATATTTAGAACTTCTGATTATTACATATTTAGAACAGCCCTGATGTTTTACTTAAGTATAAGTTAGTGGTCTCAGACCCCATTTCACGCAATACGAATTATGTTGTTCCCCTTTAAGATCTCTAACAGCAGTAGTACCAAAATAAAACAGAATATATATCTATCATTCTAATCCTGCTTACTCTTAGCAAAGTGGTAGATCAAAACTCCAAACTCTCTTGTTGGAGGGAATAGGAATGCGCTTAAACTATATATTACTAATAGACCGATTATAATCTTTCCAGATACTACGGTCTGATGATGTGGTTCCCTGAAATGTTCAACCGGTTCGACGAATGGTCCAGAACGCACGACAACGCTGAAGCAGACATCTGCCAGGTCACTGCCTACGTCACGCAGTTCGGCACACACTCCACGGAGGCGCGCTGCGACTCGCACATACACTCAAATGTGTTTATGGACTCTTTGATCACCGTCGCCGCTGCTATACCATCGAACATCTTCGCTGTTCTGGGAATGGATCGATTAGGAAGGAAGTTCTTCTTAGGTAAGCTCTTCACATCGAAACGAAGGATATTTCCCAGCTCCCCTGCTTCATAATACTGTGTTTCACAATCTTCTTCCTGACATAACAGCAAGATGCCGTAAGTGGAATATCTACATAGTTGAGATCCAGGTGAACCGCAACAAACTTTGTGCATACTACGTTTCTAATTGCTAATGTGTGCAAATAGTAGTTAATTCGTATTCGTGTTTTAACCAAACTTGCCAAAATTGCCAAAAGTTCAAAAATTACCATATTCTTTACCATAAAAAAAAAATTACTTCGTTTGACCTTTGTTTTGTAATGTTGCTCGTGGTATAGGCACAAACGAAGAACCAAAAGGCTTAGAACGAATATCATAACAATATCATGATCATTATCAGCCGATGGACGTCCATTGCAGGCTTTTTGTATGTATGTGTGGGGTAATCTCATTCCGATGTTGTAAGGCGAGGATACAGGCCTCGAGGCATTGCCTCCTTGCCTGGGTACGTCGCAGGGGAATTTACTCCTCCTGTTAGGTTCTTCCAAATCTTTCCGGGGTTGAGGCCTTGCAGCCTATGGACACTCTTCCATGTTGGGAGCCCCAGGAGGACAAATAAAAGACTTAAGCACTGCTTGACTGTTCTATTTGTTAATATTTATAAAAATTATTAAACAAGCCATATATTTAAGAGTCGGTACAAGTATGGAACAAGCAGATCACTTGAAGATAATATGACACTTGAATGTCCGAGAGTGACAGTGTCAAAAACATCATCCACAGCCACAGACAATAGAACCTTATCACTGGCCACCACTGTACCATAGACATGTATTCTTGTAATATTTAATAGGAGATCCTGACCAAGTGCCCCGCGCGGTTTTTGATTGTTGGCTATACTGCTGCTCTGCTTTTTCCTTTTCCTAACAATTTAATAATTTTTATATTTTTTTCCAGTTTTCGCGACATTCTCCGCGGGCATGTGCTCTGCGGCGATGTACTTCGTGTACAACAAGACGAACAACCTCATCGTGAGCGCCGTGTTCAGCTCCGTCATTTCCTGCGGGAACGCCTCGCTTGACTGCCTCATCACCGAGGTCTTCCCCACCAACTTACGGTAACTATAACTAAGCAACAGTTCTTTCGAGTTTACTAACTAACAAGCGCTCCTTTATTACATCCAAGCAGCTACCATGGTAACACAGAGTCCTAGGTCCTATGGAAGGAAAGTCGTTAATGTTACAGAACCGTGCAACAGAGATATAGCTTGGCAAGTTTGTTGATGACACTCTCATGATATGCGGGCGGCGGGAGGAAAGGAATCCGCAGGTGTGAAGTCGTACGCGCGGAGCAGAGGAAGGACTGGTATGAAGTCGTGCGCAATCATCATCGCTACCCCCCTCCCGGCCCGTCGGAATTGTTACGAACGAATTTGCCAAACTATAATTTTTCTTTTAAGCCGTCGGACCTGTAGCGCTATTCTGCAACGATTTTTTTTATAATTCGTCAGTTTTTTCGAATTCGGCTCTATCTCTCTCTATCTACAGTATCGTCTTAGACAGGGAGTGTAGACGCGAATTCGAAACTCAGACTGACGATTTATATTCACATCGTTACAGAATGTCACTGCTGGCCTGTTGGTCTTTATAATTTTTAACTACACTAAGCATTACATAGTGAATGTTACAGATTCAAATCCATGATAATGGTAATTAATCATAAAAATGGTTACAGAAAGACTAAATTTAAATTTACTTAGTAACGGTCTATGTAGGCCTATTCGAAGTGGATAAGTATTAAGTAGTTTGGGGATAAGCTCAATAAAATACTCTCAAAAATCTTATAACGCTCTCCGTGTACAATACAACAACGCATTCAGGGTGCTGATGGGGTTGCCCCGCTTTTGTAGCGCATCGGGGATGTTCGCGGATGCGCGTGTTGACTGTTTTTACGCCACAATGCGCAAACGTTGTGGATCCTTGTTGCGTAGGGTGCGGGGCGGCACCAACAGCATTCTTGCAATGATTGCGAGCAGGTCGGACTGTAAATATGTGAATCACTGCTGTTCCATGTCAAATGGATTGGAGCGGCAGTGACACACATATTACTAGTACGATATATTTAATAGAATAAGTTTGCTATAGTTTATAAGTTACTAACACATTCTATTTTTACTAACACAATTATGAGCCTATTGAAGCTTGAAATAAATAAATTATTATTATATTATTAATATTACTATGTTGTTAATTTCAGAGCAACCGGTGTGGCGGTATCCATGGTAGCGGCCAGACTGGGCGGCATCATCGGCAACGTGGTGATTGCTGCGCTACTCGACACCTACTGCCCGGCGCCCACGTTCATAGTCGCCGTGCTGCTGGCCAGCGGCGGGCTCATGTGCCTCTTCCTACCCAACACTACCCGACAAGCACTGCAATAACGGATAAAAACGTTCCACGTTCAAAAATCCTGGACATTTAAAGCCAAACTGTGCGCCATGTTTATCCATAAACAATTTAAAAGTGAAGATAGAAAACGCATGTCATTTCATCGGACGCCCACGTTGAATTCACTTTTTCACAAATCCAGCGGGAGCCATGTATTTTTCTGGGATAAAAAGTAGCCTGTGTGTTAATCCAGAGTAAAATCTATTTTAATTCTAAATTTCAGCCAAATCGCCGCAAGACTGACAAAGTTTCATACAAACTTTCATCCTTTTGGGGGTAGAATTGATTTTTTCAGCCCGATCCGTCCAGTGGTTTGCGCTGTGCGTTGATAGATGACTATGTTAGTCAGTCACCTCTGAGTTTATATAGGTATATTTAAATTATGTATTTTTTTGTAAGCTTATTAATCAACTTTAATGTCACTAAAAGCAATTTAAAATTGTTATTAGGTGTAAAATGACTGGCGATTTATTTTGGTCATTTTTATTTTTGTTTGTTGATAAACATTGCACAGCAAGTCTGGTTTTATTATAGATATGTTCGGGGGTTTACCTGAATTATCTAATAAATATATTATTATTAATGCCAAAAATATCATTAGCAATAAAAAATAACGTGAGTAGAACGTAGTTTCTAACTACTAATTTTGTTATCTACTGTAGGTACCTACCTATTCTTAAAATGCATGTTTCATACAGTGTCTCTGTCTACAAATTATTATTCTATTTTAAATATTTTTTTATTTAAATAGTTAGGTACATTTGTACAAAATAAATAAATAAGTTAAGTAAATGTATTTCTGCTGTAGGTATAATTGTTTTTTTTTTATTTGAAATATAACAAAATCATATTAAATAGGTAGGTATTTGGCCAATTCAAACAATTTATTATTAAAAAAATATTAATACAAAATTATATAACTTTTTTGCTCATGTAATAAATAAATTTCATTTTTCTTTGTTAATAGTTTATTAACGTGGAATTGTTTAATGTTCAAGTGAGAAACAGAATAGATATATATCATTTTTATCGCACAAGTCAAATATGTAGATAGATAATTTGATCATTATTATTTTGTACAATACTTTTGTTGTAATTTAATATGTGCTTTTAATTTATAAATTAAATAAGAGCAATTATTTTCATAGATTGTAAATTAACTGATCAAGTGTGTAAGTTACACATTCATAAAGTAGGATTCCGTAGATATGTTAATAAAGAAAACTTTTATTGAAATTATAACATGGTTGTTTTTATATATTTTGTTCCATGTAGTGTAGCTACCTATATTAAATGTACATCAATTATTTTTACCTGGCAACTTAACGCAATAAAACTGCTTGATTAAGTAGTGCTGTCTTTGACTATTTTTCTATATATTGGTCTGAGAGTGCTGCAAGCGACATACATTACTTTGCACTGAAAGCGCAGACAGCAAAAACTTCGACTGATTGGCGTGTCGTCATGAGTCATAAATATACGATTTTGACATAAACACAACACTGAATTATTAAATTATTATATTAATAATAATTAATAATTTTATTAAATTAATAATTATATTAAATTAATAATTAATAATTTTATTGAATTAATAATTAATTATTTTATTAAATTAAATAAGAATATTTCAAGCAAATATAATTTTCAATGTTTATTCTTGATTGGGCCATCGTTTTGCTTGTCTTTTTTGTAAGAAGTGCGATGGATACTTGCTATCTGTCTATTTACTTTTCGGTCTACGATGAAAACAATACATTTTTCTAGTTTTCCAAGCGTTTGCAATTGTAGAAAGAGAATCGACATGCCACTTGGCTAGGGGGCAGTTCAGGGAATTGCAACTTTATAGCGGACTAGAAGTTTGGTCAGTTCGGCCAACACACATCTTTTGTACATTCAAAACAAATAGGATACTATTGTTGAGTAGCTACATTTTAAATATCGTAAGCATTAAGTAATATGAAATGGAAAATAAAATGATACTTCATATTTTATTGTATTAAATTACTTTAAATTAAGGTTTAAATAAAAGTAAGATATTGAATAAAGTTTTATTTATTAAAACCTTAAAATACACAGAAGTATTATACTAAAGGCGCCATTTTTAGGGTTCCGTAGTCCACAAGGAACCCTTATAGTTTCGCCGTCTGTCTGTCTGTGCGTTCGTCTGTCTGTCTGCGGTTTAGCGCAGTGACTAATACTACTAGAAAGCTGTAATATAGCATAAGTATGTACATTTAAAATGTGAAGTCGTAGAATAAAAACTTTTTTAGGGTAGGTACCTCCCCTACATGCAAAGTGGGCTTGAATTTTTTTACTCGACTATCCCATAGTGTGGGGTATCGTTGGCTAGGGGTCTTTAAAAGATACGGGGTGTTTGCTAACATTTTTTTTCATTAAGGCATCCATTTGTAAAGTATTAAGTGCTAATTTTTGTATTTACCAGCTAAATACGTAAATAATTATCAAAAATAGAATTATATAATAAAATTTAAAGGAAAATCAACAGCTGAGTAGCAATTGCCATTTAAAGAGTTGACATACTTAAAAACGTACTCTGAGCATGAACATTTCGTACACATCTCGTGGTTAAGTATGTAGGTAAAGTTGATAAATTGTTAAATTTATAAAGCTGAAATTCGGCATTGGTATGTATATATACGTCAATAGTGAAAAAGAAAAAAAAATGAGGTACTTACCCTAAATGCAAAGTAAGGATGAATTATTTATTCGTCTATCCCGTTGTGTGGAGTATCGCTATCGGTATTTTTGTACATTATAAGGGTTTGAAGTGCTAATTTCATCTACGGAACCCTACACTGCGCGTGGCCTGACACGTACTTGGCCTGTTTTTTTTTTATAATCGATCTAGATTCTGACATAGATCACTCAAACAAATTAACATTATGTGCCTCTGACAATATTGAATGTTAATTCAACAAATATTGTACTTGCTTAAAAATAACACTAATATATAGTATACATTTAGCTATATTAAAAAAAACTCATAACCAAAAGATTGTGATTGACATAATTTTCACAAAAACAAAATGCGGGTACAAACAACAGTTTATCTCGTCCACTGCGTTCAAATTAGGATAATTATAATATTTATTACTTAAAAGATCGCTAAACGTTATAAAAATATTATAATATACCTAACCTATAATATATTACAATTGGGAATCAACAATACATAATTCAATTTTTACAATCACAGTTCTAACTCTAATTTCTGTGCAGTAATGCATTTGATATTTGATTGAATGAGAAATCCGTACATTATGAACATACAACATAAATTCTTATCTGATTTCATATATTATATTTACACAGCAATCTACACCTGCACGTTTAAAACGCCAGTAAAATTCTCCAAAACAAACTTCACTAACATTTATTTATTACATTACCAAGTAATAAATCATCAGTTACGATTTTCAGACAAATCAAAAGAAAAAAAATATTTTTAAACTTAATCTATTGCACTTTTAGTATCAGATTATTAGCACTACTAATAAATATTTTGTGAACTGTCGCCGAAATCGATCACAAACAAGTTCAACACGGAAATATTTCATCCATCAATATCCAATATCCATCAAAGTAAAACAGTGGGTATTTATTTAGGTTTAACTATCGGGAGAAATGTCCTTTGCGGATAATTGCATTACTGGTTGTAAAGGGATTTCGGCTGAGGTCTCCGAGGTGTCAGAACAGGGAGTCAAGAGACGCCGAGACCATTGTGCACTGTCTTCAGTCTCAGACTCCCGTACATCGATCGAAGATGGCGATCCAACAGTGGACTCTACTGAAGAAATGGTCCTATCCGCGACCTCATCTGTCAAAATAGGCATAGACTTCCCAACTGCATCTTCTTCCGTAAGAAGTGGCATTGATATCGGGCCAACTACAGACACTTCCATCTGTTCTGTCGTTGCAAAAGTCATTTCTGTGTTAGGCGAAGGCAATAATGGTGCACCGTAATTGTTATTACTCAAAGGGTCTGTTGTTTTAGGTGCTATTCGCGGATCGGTCACCGTGATCGGCAGTTCGAGGGATGTCGGCACCGTGAGTGGCGTCACACCGATCACAGCTAATCCGTCTTCTATAGTAGAAGGCATCGCTGGTTCACTGTCAACTTTTGATGGCACTTCAACCGGTGTCATTATCGGTTGATTGAGTGTCGTACTTGTCTCAGAGACGCGACAGTGAACCGATACGTTAGCGTTTAGGTCCCTGAAATCTGGTGCATTATCGCCTGCTGTGTCAGCATGAAACACGTCACTGTTCGCTAGTGCCGCTTCTAAAATATCTCTGCGCTCTGGTTGAGCGAGTACTGGCAACGGCTCTGGCATCGGCACTAGCTGATTATTCTCGAGAACTAACGGTCGGTTATCTATTACGGTGAAGGTTCCATTTTCTTCCACGCAAAGATAAAATGATCCTGGTGGACCACCGAAATGTTCTCCGGGCACTGCCAGCAGTTGTCCCGGGTCTGACAGAGGAGCAGGAGCTTGAGCGGGAATTTCTGGTTGTACGAGCCTTGAATCTTGCTTTGCGATCGCTGTTGAGGGTAATAGTTCTTCTATATTATCCAAGTCTGAATAGTTTGTGGATGATGCACTGCTAAGTGTACTAGGGGCGTTTGCTATAGCAGAAGGATACGTATTAGACAGAGGTGTCAGAGCAGGTATTGGAGTTATCGTTGTGATTGAAGGTGCTATGGCTATCTCGTGTTTTACTTTTTTTGGTGGTGTTGGCGCATCGTTAACAGATTTTCTAACTCTCTGCTTCGGACCAGCCGGTACAACAACTGTTTCGTTGGAAGGGATCGCAATTGATTTTTGGACCTTGTGTTTCTCCTGAGGTGCGGCTTTCTGTATGATTTGCCCTGTCCTTTGTAAGTGTTCAAATTGTGCAGCAGTTAACTGCATAACCGTTCCAGATTTCTGTTGTAAAAATATTAAACGCTCTGGTGTATTTTTCTGTACAGTTTGAACTAGTTTTTTGGGTTCAGCTGCCAGTATTCGCTTTGGAGCTGGTCTTATTTCTGGCATTGGAGCTATATTTTGAGTAGGGGTAGCGATGCGACCGCCAACAATAAGTTGTCCTTTCGAAGTAATAATAGCACTTTTCTGTTTAGAGACAATCCGTGTTGGAGTTTTATTTTGGATAGTTGTAGCTTTCTGAGCGGCACTTGCGCCTGATGTTACACGATGCGTAACCGTTTTTAGTTGAGGTACGTTCTGTTGTTTATTAGGAAATAAAATTTTTTCGTGTTCAGGAGTAAGAACTATTCTAGATTGAGCACCTTGAGCATTTGTGATTATCATAACAGTATTACCCGGTGCACTTACATCAGGTGTGGGTGGTAAAAGTTTGGCAGCAACTGGTTTGTTATCCGATACATTTAAGGGTGTTTCTGCTCCTTTTCCAACGAGCACGTGCGCTTTTCCTGTTTGTGGGTCTATAACAATCTTTTGTGTTTTACCAGGCCGAGGAGAACTTTGCGTAGGTAAAATAATAAATTTTTCTCCCTTAGCACTACTTTGAGGCGCAGCCTGTATTATAGTTTGTGGTTGCTTAATTTCTTTCACAGGGGGTTCCGGTTTTGTCATGATGATTTTTTGTTTTCCAGTCACCTTATCTATCACTAGCATAGGCTTAGCACCTCGTAACTTAGATGATTTAGTTAGTATGTTAGGTGTAGTAATTTTGCTAACTTCATTACTTGAATTCATCAACAAAGTTTTGATTTCTGATTTAGTAGACTGCACCGCATTTATAGCCATTTTTTCATTTTCCAATACGCCTTGTTTGGTTTTCAAAATTTTAGGGGTATTATTTGAATGGCTTATTATATTACCATCTGTCATTACTATAGGCATTTTTTCAATACTTTCTGGTGTTAGAATATCATCGGAAAGAACAACCGGCATAGAATTTATATCAAATATAGAATCATCTTTTTTCAATTCTTGTGTTCTTTTACTTTCTGGGATGGATATGACAGATTTAAGGGCTGATGTTTGGAGTGGAGGCTTAATTTTTTGTAGTTTCGACATTGGTTTAGATATTTTTCTAATCTTTTGTTGAATTATAATTGTATTACCTTCCCCTGTCGGAGGTGGCTCTGGCGTAGTCTGTATTGTGTATGTTTGTACAGGAGATCCATCTAGTGCTGGCTTACTTGTACGAGATAAAATAATTTTGTCAGGAGTTGATACTTCAGTAATATTATTTAGAAGAGTTTTATTTGGAGCAGTGCGACGAATAATTATTTTTTGTTTAGGTGATTGAAGTTTAGGTTTTACTATCGATTTTCCAACTTCAAAGTTTAAAATTTTTTCTTTTCCAGGCATGATAACTTGTTTTTTGATGGACGACACTTTTGGTACACAAGGCTCTTCCAAAATTTTCAATAGTTTTGACGAACGTGAATCAAATTCTATTGACTTTTGTTGTGGCAATAAATTTTGTTTAAACTCGTTCGTATTGTTGGTAATTTTATGATCTACTTCACTATTGATTTTTGTCATCAGTTCACGACTAGATTTTGTAGACATTCCGCCAATCATGTTAACGTCATCCTCAGTATGTCGAAGAATACTCAATATTTCTTTAGTATTTGGCTGTTCAATATCAGGAATTTTTATCTTATGGTCAATTGATTCAGACATTTGCACCAAAGATTTTGCAGCATTCAAATTTTCACATTTCTCTTGTTCCGTCTCAAACCGAGATTTTATATTATCATTAGATGCAGTATGAAAATTCTCTTGGAGTGACGTGATACTACCCGAATTTATATCTTCTATGATATCGTGTTTGCTAATATTTTTAAACGAATTTTCATTATTAAGTTGAATATCCTCCGAAGCTACATCCATTAAAGTATTGTTTTCTATATGGTTCACGGATGATTTCTTATGAAGAGTGGTTGTCGGTAAATTAATAAGTGCTTCAGCTATCTGTAGATCCGACTCTGAAAGGGTAGTATCTGAAGGATAACATTCATTCAAATCTTTTGAAACAACGTCTGGAATGGTGTCATTATCAGATGGCAAAACATGGCCGACAACATCCTCATTTTCGATCTTAGAAAGTAAAGTATGGCTTGCTTGCCCCTCAGATTCATTTTTGGAAGGCAGCGAAACGGTGTCTGCAATATCATTATTTAAGTTTATTGTATCACTTCCTACCTCATCAATATCATTTTTAGAAGGTAAACTATGGGTTACGTCATTAACAGGGTTTTTTATTATTTCTTCAATTGGATTTTTAATTACTTCTTCAATTGTGTTATCATTGACCTCTTGAATTGGGTTTTCAATTATCTCTTCAATTGGGTTTTCATTTAGCTCTTCAATTGGGTTTTCATTTATCTCTTCAATTGGGTTCTCAATTATCTCTTCAATTGGGTTTTCATTTAGCTCTTCAATTGTGTTTTCATTTAGCTCTTCAATTGGGTTTTCATTTACAACAGGAGCGTCCTGAACATCAATAATACAATCGGAATTATTGCTAGGTTCTGGCAATACGGTCGAAAAATTATTACTTTCCTCGTCTGTCGTATCAACATTTAGTTTTGTATTAGGCTGTGCAACAGCACATTCTGAACCTGTTGAAATCAAATTTTTATCATTATTTTCATCAATAGGTTGATAACTTGTACTAAAGCCGTTTAAACTGCTGTTGTCTTTAATGTCCTCTTCAAACAAATCTTCAGGAGGATCATCACTTATTACTTTCGTTACTCTATCTGTTTCCCGAGATACACTCAACAGTGCATCGACAGCTGACGCAGTAGATTCATTAATATGTTCATATGACACATATGTCTTTTCGAGTTCATATGACTTTTCCAAATCACTTGACTTAAATTTTATTACTGAATTATTATCAGTTTCTAGATTTGTTTTACTCTTTTCATCCTCTATTAGAGATTCTTCTTCGTTGTTTTGTGTTGTCTTGTTTATTTCAGGGTTTAAATTTTTATTACTAATATCTTCTTTATCTGTATTATGTACTTTAGGTATATCTGTACTTACACATATTTCGTCACTTTTCTCGAGCTTTCTATTAGTTATTATGTTTTGTTCAATTTCACTTGTTAATGATGTAACAGAGTTTTCTTTTTCTTCAGCTTGATTGGGAATATTCGTTGATTCCAGATTTGAATTATAAATGTTGAAAACTGAATCCTCTTTAAACTTATCTAAATGATATTTTTCCTTTTCTCGGAGTTGGGCAGCTTCAGCTTTCATTTTCTTTAACTGAATTTTTGGTGCTAAGCGAGCAACTTTCACATGTTCAATTGGAGGCGAAATTCGTATCTCAAGCGGAGAAACTACATCTGAACCATTTAATTCACTTTCTGTCAAATCCATTCTTTCAGCAGCGTTTAACTGTTCTGCTACATATTTACCTATTGCGTCTTGACTTCTTGAGTGTCGGCTCCGAAAAAATGTCTTCGTTTTAAATATTGTTTTAGGTGGTGGAGTGTCACTTGAGGTTTTTTTTTCAGGTGAACTTAGATTTTGTGGTTTCTCTAACTGTTTATCGGGGGATTTGACGATTGAAGGCTCCGGAAAATTTTCCTCTACTTTCAAAGGTTCAGGCGCCGATGGCAATTCTGGGACAGTTGTTTTGTTAAGTAATTCTGCCACTTCTCTTGCCATTTCATCATCATCAATACTGATACTTTTAGTTTCACTTTTTCTTTTAGATGGATTTTTCACACGTGGTATTTTTCTACCAATATCAGCTTCAACAGGCCAATCTTCATCCTCACAAAATTCATATTTAGAGTCACTTGAAGATTCTGGTTTTTCAGCAGCAGTAGTACTACTAGTAGTCGTAGCAGTAATAGTAGTGGTCGTAGTAGTAGTAGATTCAAATTTCTTTTTCGAAAACGTCAGAGTTTCCTCAGGAATCTCTGCCCTGGGCAATTCAGCAGGAGTTGGAACTGCTGGCGATTCTGCTGCTACAGGAACCTCCGGTGATCTTGCCATCACCATTGCAGCAGATTCATCATTTGATTCTTCATCTCCATCGTCCCAGTCAGCCAAAAGGCTACTTTTAATCTCTTCATCAGTTTTCGGCTTTTTAACTTCAGTAGTAGATTCCGCTTCTGCAGCACGTTTTTTACTTTGGGACTTCTTGAGTACTTTTTCAGGTTTTTCTTGCCGTGGCTTTCTTGGTTTTGGTGTCTTGGAGGTAACAGGAGTAGATTTTGGTGTTTTATGAATAACTTTCTTTTTTATTGGAGATGGTGTATATGGAGTATATGAAATACTGTGTGTTTTATTATGTAGAATTAACACATTTAAACGTGTTGTAGTAAATTGGCAAGCATGGCATGCATATTGTCCAGCCCCTGACATTGTAGGAGTGCTTGGCACAGAAGGAGTGAAGGGTAATTCAGGTTTCTCAGGCTTGTCTACTTCATCAATTTTATTTTCAACTGGTTTATCCTGTGTCTCTGGTGGTTCAGAACCGGCGCGACTGGTAGAAGGTGTTGAAACACTTTCTGCAGGTTGATTTTGAGATGGAGTTTTTGACCCTTGTAACAATATATGTACTTTATAATTTGTCTTCCCTTGAAGCTGTAAATAATAAAAAAAAACTTATTAAAACTCATGCAGTAGTGTCAATGAATCAATCTCAAATTATGATTATTTTACAACCGACCTTTTTCATAGGTGTTGACAACTTCTGATCTGATGAACCTTTTCCTGCAAAAAAAAAATGAGATCTATAATGCAATATCGTAATTAATTAAAATAGATGTCCATGTTTTATTTTATTCTTTTTATTGTACTAATATTATTTCTTCATTTGAAGCTTCAAATCACAGACAATAAATTGTAGTACCCACTTTTAACAGTTTTGTGACTAATAATTGGTAATATTTAATATGTCAAATATTATTTAAATATAAAACAGCAGCACTTAATAGAACAATCAAGGAACAAAGCAAAAGTTTAGAAAAGCGCTGACATCAGTTTTCTACTCTCATTAAAGTGTAGATTTAAGTACCTTTTTTACTAGACAAAGGAGTTTTCTTTGGATCACCAAATAAGCCAGCATAGCTTTCTTTCTTGGTTTCTTGAAACTCATCCCGAGTTAAGATGGCAATATCACCTCCTACAGCTGTCTCAGCTCTTATGACATCTTCTGGAAACTTCTCCATGGGACCATGTTTTGTTCTATACATATCTGCAACAAAAATAATTACCAAAAATATTAATTTCAGCATTCAAAATAATAAAATGCCGATTTCAGCTACTTTACAAGAGGGATTATTTTTAATTCTCACTACTCAAGTAGCCAGTTGCACTGGTTGAACACTCAACATTCTAGCACATCATTCAGTAGTGCTAACATGAAGAGAAATAGACAAAATGTTTTCCAATGGTGACAAAGTTGTCCCAGTCCCATCTCTTTTGCCCCAATGTGATGAAAGAGATTACGTCCAGTCAATTTTATAGACTGCATATTCATGGCACAAGCAAACTATTTGGTTTACTTCCTACTTTTGTTTCAAGCGAAAATTATTTATTACTACCTGTAGGCCACTGGCCAGCATGCGGCTAATTAGGGAGAAATAGACAACGAACGACAGATTTGACACCGGCTCATCTCTTTCATCCCAACTCCCGGTATTACACTGGCTGGATAGAGATAGCGGTATTTCCGCTTTAAAATTTGTATTTTGATAAAAAAGAAATAATAATCACTAGCGGCTGCCCGCGACTTCATCCACGTGATATTCAATTCTCCACAAACCCCGCGGGAACTATGAATTTTTTCGGGTTAAAAGTACCCTATGTATTAATCCAGGGTAAATTCTATTTCCATTTTAAATTTCAACCAAACCACTACAGTAGTAGCAACATTTAAGAGTAACAAACAGTGAAACAAACATACATCCATACAAACTTTCATGTTTATAATATTAACAGGAAGTAGGATTAAGTATGTAAATTCATAAATCTATTAGCAAGGATATGGTTGGAACTTACATAGCCCTTTATTGATAAATTCATTCTTGCGGCTGCAGTTGTAATGAAAAATGCTGTTTAAATTCTTGACATATTCACTGAAATAGAAAAAATAGTTTTTATACTATTTGCAAATTATAAACACTTAAATACCCATTTACTTGCTGAATTTGGATGTGATAAGACTATTAAAAGCTGTGATAGCCCAGTAAATATGATCTCCTTCTCGCCTTTGATTCAGAGGGTGCAGGTTTGAATCCAGTTTGGTGCATGCACCTGTAACTTTTCAGCTATTAAATATAATGTGTCTCAAAAGGTGGAGAAAAAACACACTGAGGAAACCTGAGAATTTTCTTAATTCTCTCTGTGTGTAAAGTCTGCCAATCTGCATTGTTAGCGTGGTGGATTAAATTAACCTAACCCCTCTCATTCAGATAGGAGACTTGCGTTCAACACTGAACCAAACATGGCTTGTGATGATAATGAATGAGACTATTATTAAAATAAGGGTATAACTACACTAAAATTGAATGTTACTGTAACTATATATTTAAAAATTGTATACAGATTTTAAAAAATTATTTCTTATATGCATAGTGGCAAGTTACAGCTGCAGTGCCATGAATGCAGCTTGGAACCATGGTGTTTGGAAGGCTTTACAACTGAACGCCTCGCTACTAACGCTGGCCTAATGAGGATTGGCAAACTTCACATACCTATACTACAGCCTTTCTTGATAAATACTGTTTACCAACAAACACATTAAAGATTAGGGTATAAATCACTAGGTATTTCACACCTAATAATAATTATAATTAACATGTTCTTAAATTATTGAAAATAAATTTGATTAATAAGCTTAGAACAATGGGGATGATGACTAGGTTTGAATATATTGATTTTTATGATACATTCGGGTAAATAGGGGCAATGTTAACTAATTTATACATAAAAAGCAAATATTGTCTGGATATTTGCAAAATAAATGAGATTATAAAATTTCAAAAACTATTAAAAATATTTTATCGTAATTAGATGAAAATTTATACAGTTTTAGCTTCCTTACATTAAATGTGACATTTTTTAATATATGAACTATAATCATAAACGCACAAATAACAAAGATATTAGTAATTTTGTTTGAACAACATACAAATCTAACGATCATTACATTGCCTATGACATCATTATTTCGAGCCATTTTGTATGGGGCATTTTTCAGGGATCCGCAGCAGCGCCGCAAATCTGTCTCTTTAAATCCCTGTAGCTCCGAAAGTAATGATCACAGATACCCTGTTCCTTTTACAAAATTGCTTTACTATTAGTATACTCTTAATTTATATACAATTTAAAAAACTGTCATCATCCCTATTAGATATGGTTAATATATTTTATTTAGCATTTTATATATAAACCTTGCATGCGTTTCCTACCTTCATCTTTAATTTATTTGGTGGTAAACAGTATTCATCAAGAAAGACTGTTGCATAGAAACGAAGTAAGTTCTCAGGTTTCCTCCTTCACTTCTTGAGACATGTGATATTTAATTTCTTAAATTACACATGATAGAAAAGTTAGAGGTGCATGACCCTCAGAGGTCATAGGTTCAAAACCATTCCGGGGAATGCTCTAGCAACACTAATTTATTATAGGACTTTGATTGAGGACTGTTTTGTGTCGTCAACATATGGTGGACCATTGTTGTTAGCTTATTTAAAATCTACAGTGCCATTTCATGGACAGGCCTTAATTTATCCACTCCAGGGCCAAGTCTCCCTCCTTATAGGATATGGAATGTTTCTTAGTCTGGAGTTGGGAAGGTGGTTGTTAAGCCATTGGTCTCTGTTATAATAATTAGATAAATATCAGACTACAATCATTAAGGCACATTAGTCTAGTTGTTAGTGTCTTGCATGTGTCTTCCGAGTTCTGATTTTGAGGACCTGAGTAGAAGTCCTAGGTTGGCAACAAAATAAGGTTGAAAAGAAGTTTGAAACTCAATGTGTGCGAAAGCTAACGGCCCAAGGGAAGCATTGCCTCCCTGATCCGTTTGTTAATATCTTGTCCCATGCAAATATTAATGATTGATTTTAGACAAACCAGTTAAAATACAAATAAAAAGCAATGTTTATAGAAAAAAGATTCCATTGCAGTTTAAAACACAGGCAGAAAATAGGAATATAAATAGAGCGCAGCAAGCATCTCTCATGAAAAAAGTAATCTTTTACAGGATACAAATGTGCAAAATTGATGCTTTTTAACAAGAGGTTGGGTTGACGACCTGTTGGTAAAAGGCAATGGTGATATAATTATTTGTAACTATAGTATGCGCATTATCATCTGAGTCGTCCGGTCATAAAAGTCAAAAAAGATAGGAATGTGCAGCGCGCCTACCTGCGCACCCTAATTATCGATAAACGGCTACCTGCGCACGTGCTAATGATGAGTCAATAATGATTTGGACGATTCTGATTGGTCGGTTTCTAATGTAATTGCATTGCGTATTTTTTTTGCTATAAATGTGTTTACTGCAATTAAATAAATACATTCATGTGTTACTCGTTGCGCACTATGGATACTAATATATAATAAATTTGGCAGAAGACGAAGATTCTGATGATGAAGACTCAGATGAAGATTAATTTTATTTAGTTAATAATTATATAATATGAAATATGTATTATATTAAATCAAATATTGTTAATTTTTTTAATTTTGTGAACAAGATACGATAATAAACTTTACTTATCGATAATATGTCTTTCATTGTTACACCCTTCACTAGACGGCTCCATAAGACCCATAAGTGCAAGCGAGATAGATATAGAGAAATGATTTATGGCCCTAAGACTCAGTTGTTAATGCTATTAGTATAGTGGACAGTGTTACACAAATCCTGAGAGATCCACGGATTTTTCATGATGATGGATCCAAAATGCTTCAGTAGGCGCAGCATAAAGGAGGAACAAACATACACACAAACTTTCGCCTTTATAATATTAATGTGATGTGATGTATTTATAATTTTATGTATTTCTTATATGACACAGGTTTAAGAATTCACATTCAAATAAGTAATTGATCTAATATCCCTGTCTCATAATTAGAAATAGTGAACTCCGCAAAAGGAAATTAGCTGAGCTTCTGAATTATTATGGGTGCTGTACCTGTACTACATTTCTGAAACAACAGCACCTATTATTTATCTAATGTTAATGACTAACACATAAGCAAGTTCTTTGCATACAAGATCTAAATAAAAGTTCACAACAAAGAGTGTAAACATGGCATAACATTCTTATTTAGTGCCTTTTTTTATTACTAAAGCGGCAATAGCTAGGTTATAAACATTGTAAACTTACTATGAATCTTCATTAAAGAACTTCACAACAGCAATAGGGGGCTTCCGGAAGGATGGTAACAAATCTGGCGGCAACTTTTCAGGACCCACCACCTCGCCGGGCCAGAAGCAAGAGCCCAGCTTCACCCATACTATATCCCCGTCCAAATAACTTATTTCACTCTGTTCACTCATCACTACTTTACATTCAGACTTTTAAGCGACACGCACGACCATACTTCAACATATAGTTATTATAGGTCGAGTGGATGTTACCATAACATTTACCGAAGCATATGAGTATTAACTATAACACTTCGCTTGATTAATATAATAAATTATATAAAATCCGATGAACTGTGTTCTTTGATTGTCAAAATAGTGGCAAAATAGAACTTGTAAATAAATTCACCGACTGCGTACGAAATAATTTCATAGACCAGTCAAGGTGGTAGCACTGAATATTATGTCTTATTATATCTTTTGAAGATATTTTATAATACAACTGTTTTGTAAAATACAAATTTACTATTATAGTTTTTAAAAATATATGTACTTTGTGTATTTTTTGGTAGAGTTTTAATAAAAGTTAATAAACAACCAAACCGGAAAAGCATAAAAGTACAGCGTCAGCAGTTACCAACACAATAAAATTGATTTTAAATCAATTCATTGCCACTACTAAATATTATTATGCAATTTTTTAAATTATTTTGCATACATTTCCTATGTCATTATTTTTATTATACCAAAAAGAAAAAATGGTAATTCTGAAATTCTTAAAATTATTATTACATTTAACGATGAAACTTTTGATGCGACTCTTGAAGCAAAACAATCCTTGTATGAAGACAGAAGATATCCTCTTTGCAATCGGGCTTAAGCTCTATGATAAAAGTGACACTAGTGAGTTTTATAGTCTATATAATGAATTTTTTATGGCAACAAAACCTAGACATTTTTTTGTAGAGAGTTTATTATATCCGGTCAAAGTTCAGACTAATTACCATAGGACCTGCCTAGCTAGATGTTTTAACATTTTTAACTCTTCTATCAAAAATTTACGATCAAGATCACAATCTGACGCGTTTATAAAAACTGCGTTTATGGAATCGATGTTTCATTGTGTTAAAATTACACGTGTGTAATTTACGATTTAGTGTATAACGATTTAAATTTATAGTTGTAGAGTAAGGACACAGCGTAATATATTTGTTGGCGTTAAATATTTTCGATGTGTGAGTCATAGAGTACATTGAATATATATTCATTGTACATTCATTGTACATTCATAATAGAGTACATTGAGTATAGAGTCCTCAGATGCCATCTCCGCTTAGCACCATCATGTGAGCAGATAGAGAACTACACCAATTATAATATATACCCATAAGTATAAAATGAGCGTCGAATTACGTATATACCTGTATCCATAGAGACATAAACATAATGTTTACCTACTAGTATTTACTGTTCTTTAATTCTATTATTTTATTTAGGAATTCGGATACAAATAATAAAAACACAAATGGGATACATATAATTATTTATTGTTTCTCCTTTTGTGAACATAAACAACTCCGTCTCTTTGAATAGAGTCATCTTCGTCAAAACCTCTAGTAGTACCGCTTAACAATAAATATTTGTTGACTTACACAAATCAAATGTAAAAAATCTGCACGAAAAAATAAAAAAGAACTCTACTAAATCTCAAGACAAAACATATATAACAGAGTTCTCGGAATCCAAAGTAAAGCACAGGTCAAAACGATTTATAACAGTCACCAAAATCACACCAAAAACACTATGAAGAAAGCAGACGAAATAAAACCGTTTCGTCTACAAAATTAAACAAAATGTCACAAGCCGCACAAGGTTATATATTTTTTTTTTAATACCTGGCTTAAGATTACCTCAGAATCCTGCTGGTCAAAGTGCCTTAAAGCGCCATCTATTGAGCAAATAGGGAATTAAGGAGGCATATGCAATTTGTACTGAGGTCGTAATGTACAGACTGATTACACCCTGGTGTGAGTTTACCTTGGTCCTCGTCCCCCTCAAAAAACGATAGACAATTTTGTTGTTGAATTTCAGTGCGATACCAGTCCAAAAGTCTGAGGTCTGAAGGTTTAAGGTATTTTACGGATCCGTACGTCCGTAATCCTGATATAAAACGGAGCCCTCATAGTCTTACTCATGAGTCCCTCCTTCTCAGTAAATTTTCTCCGAATCTACTAGCCAGTGACGAAATGTGAGGGTCACTTTGATCGCAAGATTGAAAGAAACATCATTGTATGAAATGAAATACCTCCCAAATGAAAAACTCTTAGGGTCTGAAATACATTTTTTTGTAATTTTAAAATTAAATGAAAAATCTCATAGTTACTCGTATATCACTTTAATATTAATTTTATTCAACATCAAATTAAATGATACCACTGCAGATATATTATAAATTATTCTTACAAATACGATAAATATTTCACTAAATATAATATCAAATAATTATTGATAAGAAAAAAGGCATTTGTCTAAAAAAAATAAGCAAAATAAATATATTTTTAAATGAATCCTACTGATTAAATATAAAAATTTTATTCATAATATTTACAAGTAGCTACGAAGTACGAACACAATTATGATTCTCCAATAGTCAAGCACCAATTATAATTTTCGCTGTGTGCAAGCTTCAACCAACACCGAAGCTTTCGCTTATCTGCTGGATTAAGTTCGGATACAGAAGACAGTGATTCGTGAGACGGCGTGAATTGTGAGTAGATTCCTCACTCTAGAGCCCTGTGTGCTTAGTGGGAGTTTTCAATATTTTCATACTGTTACTATCACGTTAACGTAAACGCGAATTTATATGGAATTGAAACAGTTGTGCAGTAATGCCACTAGATGGCGTTGTTTCAATTCCTTAGAAATTCGCGTTTACGTTATCGCGATCGTCACAGTATCAAACTGCCACTAGGCTCTTTGACCAGCAAGGTTATTATGTAACTCGGTGTACCATTCAAGTGATCAGTCACTACGTCGTTTTTCATCGTATTTTCGTTTTTGCAATCATCTAACATTGTGTTTTCGAAATCGAAATAACCTTAACTGCATAATTATTTACTTGAATGGTACACCGAGTTACATAATAACCCTGCAGTCAAATGAAAGCTTATGTTTAATTTAACTGTACTAGGTTGCCTTTGATCTAGTTCATGGTATCCTATATTTTGTATTTTGCATGTGTTTGGCCGCAATTTAACTAGGCAACCTATTTGCAATGTGACATTGTAAACTTTTTGTATGATGTATCATTTATTTTTAATCACTAATGAATAACAGATGAGGGCATAATATATTTCTAACGCCGGGTTGAACCATGAGGTTGTATTTAATGAAACTACTATTGGAACTCAGACCAATTATTATATAGGACCTGCCTCGTTAGACGTTACTTTTCTGTCAAAGTATATGATCAACGATCTAATGCGATTATAAAAACTGTATCTATATTTTTTCTTTTCAGATTTAACCAGATTATTTATTTATTTTATTATTGGCAGATACTTTTCAATAAATAAGGGAAAATTGTAATTCCCTTTAACTTTCAAGTACATTTCGTCTTACGCACAGTAACATCAGAGTATGTCGTTTTATAGCAAGAAATATATATCTCACACTGTGTAATTTGACACTTAGTTTGACATACCTATTTTATACTAAAGTCAAAATCCATGTAAAATATTTATCGACAAGAAAAAATTAAAAAAAAGAAGGTAGGAACGCATGTCATTTCTTACCTAATAAAAAAATATGTCACGTAACATATCTGTAGTATAAAATAATCATTGTAATGTTATTAATAGTAGATTGTTACACAAGGGGCTAAAAGACCCATTATATACGAGGTATTTTTATGAAAGGCTTGTACTCGTAACAGACTAATTAAAAAAAACAAAATTAGTTTAGCCCCTAGAGGCTGAAATGCTTGTTTAGCCCCGCTGTGGAGTGGTAATATAACAGTGTTTTTGAGCAAGAGTAGAAAATTAAATCATGTTGAAATTACTATCAAAGTGTAAAATGCCTAGCGATTTTCACTTCATTTTTAATTTGTTTGTTGATAAACATTTTACATCGAGTTTGGCTTTTGTTTAACTAGAATATTGCTTAACAGTCCACTTTAAATTGAGCACGTTAACCGGAGTACTGGCGCACAAGTTTCGCCCACTGCTGCGGGTAGTTTCTCTGCACGTAAGAGAGCGTGCGCTGGATCTGTTGCGTCTCTTGCGTGGAGCATTGGGGACATGCGCCGCGGAGCACGAGCGGCGCCAGTGCTGGAAACAATAAGTCATCATTATCAATCTACTTCTTATGACAGGACAGCGACAACATTGAAATCCTCGCGGGGGCCCTCACCGAATCCGAGGCCGCCCCAACTGTCAGTCTGTCTGTCTGTTACCGTTTCACGGCTAAACAGCTAATATCAAGATTAATCCTAAAAAATCCTAGGTACTTCCTACTAATATTATAAACGCGAAAGTTTGTATGGATGTTTGGATGTATGTTTGGATGTTTGTTACTCTTTAACGCCGCTAATACTGAAGCGATTTGGCTAAAATTTGGAATGGAAATGGATTTTACTCTGGATTAACACATAGGCTACTTTTTATCCCGAAAAAATCCTTGGTTTCCCGAGATTTGCGAAAACTGATGATTTTAATGATATGAATGTTTCACGCCTCGACTACTTAACTGAATTAGCTGAAATTTGGTATTGAGATATATTATAGCATGGATTAACACATTGGCTACTTTTTATCCCGGAAAAATCCCGTTAATAGTTCCCGAGGGATTTGTGAAAAACTAAATTGCACGAACGAGCGGATGAAGTCGCGGGCGTCCGCTAGTCACTATATAAGTAGGTAAATATCCCCAAAGTAAGCGTACCTAAAGTACTCCGTAATTGCAAATTACATAGATTTGATTGATTTACCTAATCGATGATTAAAAAAACTTGTGATAACAAATCGATTACGCAATTTTAAACATAATAAATAGAAATCGGCACGTTACGCCATTGCTCAAAATCGTAACGCTGAATTAGTGTAATGGAACCAATCGACCGAGCTTTCGGCTGTCTGCTTTTTGTGATATTGTCATTACCTTGACTGTGACTGTTGGAGAGAATAAAACGAGTTTCCGTGCATTCAATTAAGTCGTAAACCTAGGTAAGTAACCTTACAATTTTTCGATCGGTAATAATGGAGCCTGCGATTGCCAGATATACTTATTTTCACGAAGTTTGTCAGTCTAGCTCTTAAGTCTTACCATACATAGTTACTGCCAATGATATTAAATACTGTTGTGATTGTTACTAACGCATGGATAATGAGGCGCTCAAAAGAAAACTTAGAAAGAAAAATACAACTCAATGTTAGTTGTGGTCAACAACGAACGTTATTTAAACAAATAATACCTAAATATCGTCTACAATGTCGTGTTGTGTGTACAAAGTGTACAGCAATATACATAATACATAGGTACTTAACGTAGGGACGTAAGTATCCGATCTATAGTATAAAATTATTATACCAGTCATTATCATTATTTCCTAAAAATTGGAGCGTAGCAATGACGTCTACATCATAGATGCAAAAATGCACTGCACACCTTAGGGACTCACTACAAACCTGTATTGGAAGAGGAATTTTCCGCAATTTGTACCATTTGCACGTATAATGCCTACCCAAGTTTATTTAATACCTTGTTTTAGCAGACTCAAAAGTTATTACAAACATAAGAAAACTAATGTCGAACAATGGTTATGATTCACAACATTTGTCAGGACAACTTAATTAACAAATCAAACTGAAGCCAAATTAAGACCCTAGATTGGTAGAAAATGACCTTGAGTGAAGTCACGCACGTGTGAACGTTGTGTGTAGGGTTAAACTTTGACTGTTAGCAAACACTCCTCTTTTCCACTCAAGTCACTCTCCCAATTTATCCCAAGTAACCCATAAAGAATTACACAATAAGAGATGTGGACGGCTCGAACGCCACGAGCACACTGAAACCGTAAATACCGCAAGTCGTTGCAACGCGGCGATAACACTTCCGTACGCTACTAAAGCGTAGTGTGCGTAAGCTCCTATATAGCCTGGCATTATAATAAGTGGGTCATTGTAATGAGCTGATAATGAAGAAAAATACATACTCTTTAATCGTTTTCCAATTGGATCGCACGGTGCCTCGCCGAGCGCACATTTGAGTTGTCTTTGTATGAACCGCTTGTCGTTGAGCGCGTCTTCCAGAGCTGTGTCCGACACCGCCGGCCTAGTGTCGGCCGCGTATGTGGTGGCAGCTAGCGTGCATAAAACGAGTACGTAGAATGTCTGAAAGAATAAGTTTACATTTAAAACATGCTCCTGGTAAGCTTTTCAGCTACTGAATTTGAGATTCTGGGTTCTTGGTAGGATATAGTGGTACAAACAAATATTTCGTGGCGTATTTTCCAAGGAAATTACTTAGGCATAGCTCGTGCGCGCAAGGTGCGGGTGACAGTTCATTTTACTCTTGCTTTGAAAGCTTGCCGCAATTGACCCATTAAGAACGGCAACTGTCACCCGCACCAAGCTACAGCGCACGAACTATAAATGTTAATAAATAGTTAATATTATCTACATATTATCTCTTTTTTTCGTTGTATACATTTAAACATATTTTTTCTATATATACTTTTGATAATATTAATTAGGAATTCAAAGTAACAAAAACTCCGTTATTCTCCTACTGGTTTGCACTGCATTTATTCGACTAAGGACTGTGTGGTGGACACTGTCCTTAGTCGAATAAATGCAGTGATAGCGATACCCTTGAAGTCAGTGTGTGACAAAAGTACACTCACATGTGTGATTATAATCAAAGGCTTGTAAATAACACTGACACCATCGATACGTGAGCAGGAAATTAATTACTTATTAAGCAATTCGTACGTTTGGTTACAATGACGAATACACAAACCATATCTAATAAAAAAGGTTAGTCTATACGTATGTCTAACATATCGCTATCTCTTACGTCCCACCACAACGAGAGAGCTATATTTTCCACTAACTGACGCCGCGCGGTTTCACCCGCGTGGTTCCCGTTCCCGTAGGAATACGGGGATAATATACAGCCTATAGCCTTCCTTGATAAATGGACTATCTAACACTGAAAGAATTGTTCAATTTGGACCAGTACTTCCTGATATTAGCGCGTTAAAACAAACAAACTCTTCAGCTTTATAATATTAGTATAGATTTGCCATATTTTTTATAATATGACCAATATTCCCATTCCCCTTCAACTAATCGGGAAATAGTGTGCTAGGAGTGGATACGACAATAGACCAACGGGTCAGGATTGAACTACCACCCGCAAAGTGATGAGTCCAACCGCAACCGTTGAGCTATTGAGGCTTAAAGCTTTATGTTCTGTGGTCGACAATATGTCACTCTTTAGTCACTAGATATGTCTCTTGTCTCTCTCTTTTGTCACTGGATGTAACGCGAGGTAAGATCTCAAAGACAAACGCACTAGTCGTCCCTACTATTTTTGAAAGTTCCCCTCGATTTCTCCAGGATCCCATCATCAGAAGCTGACATTATGGCAATGGGACCACCTCAGGAGTATACCCTATCAAACAAAAAAAAGAATTATCCAAATCCGTTCAGGCATCTTCGAGTAGTCCCGTAACATACATGCAACTTTCTCACCTGGTACCAGCCCAGGTGTAACAGGGCAAGTTTCCACAAACACGCAGGTATCCAAAGCACGTGAGACGCTATTGAAAACCTAAGGTTTCATTGGCCTCCGTGATGCAGTGGTATACGCAGTGGATTTACAAGACGGAGGTCCTGGATTCGATCCCCAGCTGGGCCGATTGAGGTTTTCTTAATTGTTCTGGTCTGGCTGGTGGGAGGCTCCGGCCGTGGCTAGTAATTTAGCGCTCCGGTACGATATCGTGTAGAAACCGAAAGGGGTGTGGATTTTCATCCTCCTCCTTACAAGTTAGCCCGCTTCCATCTTAGATTAGATCATCACTTACCATCAGGTGAGATTGTAGTCAAGTGCTAACTTGTAAAGAATAAAAAAAATGGTAGCAACTTTTGTTCTTCTGTGATCGTGATTATGCTCAATAAGGTCCTCTATTGTCCACTGAAAGTCCCGTTTAAATCAATCAACAAATTACAAAGCTGACAAATCACAATGCACTTGAAAGTACTAGAAAAAGCATGTCAGTCCCCACAGCCCCCACTAGATGGACCGACAAACAGTTGCAGGGAGCTGCTAGACTCTCTAGAGAAGGTCTGGTTTAGTCGAAGATAAACGAGTATCGTAGCAAATGGAAAGACTACCCCTTAATACTTAAGGTCAGCCCTACCCCTACAAAAATAGGCGTGCCGCGTGATATGTATGTATGTTTAATTTGTATAATAATGTTTGTTCTAATTTTAAGAGTGATTTATAACAACAATAATTATTACTAACATACAACAACTCAATTGAAACAACATGATGGTGTAGACTATAGTCAATTCGTCTCAGCCTTGATGATTGTTACTATGAAGTAAATAAAATTGGTACATGAGAAATAGGTATTATTTAGATTACATTATGTTATACAAATAGCCCACAATGTAATTCTAATTCAAATTCATTTGTTTTAGTAGGCTTTCTTTATGAACACTTTTGTTCAGTCAAGTCTGTTTGTTTGTTGTTTTATTACTAAGTTTCTTATGTTGCAGGTTGGTGGAGACGATCCATTGTTTTGAAACACCTTGGTCATTCGAGAAATTCATTATTCTTACACCTCGACCTAATAATTGTGAATACATTGTTTAGGGCTATGTATACGGTATGTTCAATAGTATGTATGTAAATCTATATGCAATGAATATCTCATAAATATTTTGTAAGGCTAAAACTCGATACAGTTTGATGAATTTGAATAATTCTTTTTACGTTTTGTTAAATCTTATACAGGAGAATAGATCAGGCGCTGTGAGGTACTGAGTGTGCACCATTCAAGGACCGCATTCTGTTAATAGTTTTGAACTCAGAAAAGTATCAAGATTACGATTCTGCGTGCTGTCAGGAGGTTTGTTAGTCCATTCTTTTTTTTAAACTCTACCCTCTTTGATGTCGAGGTTATGGACTTAACAAATGCTTTGCTTTCTATTAGTGTGAAAATGTCATGATAAATAATTAGATGCTCTTCATGAAACGACCAATAAAACTGATACAAAGCATTTGTTCATTCTATATCCTCGAAACCAAACGGGGTAGGTTATAACAAAATAATGGACCAACGAACGTTCGGGCAACATCCAGAATCGTAATCTGCATGCTTTTCTAAGTTCAAAAGTGTAAACTGATTGCGGTCCTCGAATTATGCACACCCAATACCTCCATAGCGCCTCGTCTAACAAGGAATACCTAAAACGTATGATGTTAGTAATTTTGAATGGGAATAATCACTTCGGATTACTTGACGTGATGTCATTCGTGGCTATTGCCCCCATCGTTTGACAGCTGAGGACTGTTAGGCTGCTTTCCCACGAGACTACCCGCGAGCGACTATTTTTGATATGAGTATTTTTGATAGGAGTATGGTACGCGTCGCTTGTCAGTCGCGTCCATACAATTTTGTTATACTTCGCACACGCGAATGTCAGTCGAATGCTATTATTCCAATCAAATAAGGATTTTACCATAAAATGAAACTTAATAAGTTGTACCTACTCGTCGGTCGTACGTATAACATCTTCATATTCTAAAATTTGTCTAATAAGTGTCATAAAATCATTTTCTACAAATTTTTAATAAATTTCAACATTTATTACAAAATTTTAGACCATAAATTTCGCTATAGATTTAGTTGCAAAATAATTTATATGCTCAACCGTTCAGGATTTGTTGGGCCAGTAAAAAAATTTAGTTCGGCGTTTTGCAACATCAGATAGGACTATTTATTTGTTGAGATGACAATAATCCAATGGACGATGACAGAACCTATGACCTCTCGGTGCTGAGTCCGACCTCTTAACTATTCATGCTATTACGAGGATTGTGCCTACTTTCATTGTTCTACCATTGTTTCAAATGTTATACAAAGAACGTTTGTACTATTTCGCGTCGCAATTTTTCCCCCATGGGAAAACAAAGATTACACACATATTGTTTGATGCGATTTGCAGGCTGCGGTGTGACCTTATTTACTTCTCAAGACACGAACAAAGCGCTATTCAAATAAAAATCTACATTTCAATACATCATTTTCAGTGATGGCAATGTGGTTTAAGAGCCGTGATAGCCCAGTGGATATGACCTCTGCCTCCGATTCCGGAGGGTGTGGGTTCAAGTCCGGTCCGGGGCATGCACCTCTAACTTTTCAGTTATGTGCATTTTAAGAAATTAAATATCACGTGTCTCAAACGGTGAAGGAAAAACATCGTGAGGAAACCTGCATAACAGGGAATTTTCTTAATTCTCTGCGTGTGTGAAATCTGCCAATCCGCATTGGGCCAGCGCGGTGGACTATTGGCCTAACCCCTCTTATTCTGAGAGGAGACTCGAACTCAGCATTGAGCCGAATATAGGTTGATAATGATGAATGTGGTTTCATGGTGAATTGCTCATTATATTTTTAAATTACAGACGCATGACTTCAAAGATAAAACTATAATGCTCAAAAAGCAATAACCCCCTCTATCTTCCAGTGAAAGTCCCAGTAAAATCGGTTCAGCCGTTCTAGAGATTAGCCCGGATGAACAGACAGTCCGACAAAAACACTAAAAAAACATGTTTGTGTTTTAGTAGGTAAATTACTAGCAGATGCCGAATAGTTCCCGTTCCTAAGAGAATACGAGGAGAAATACCCACTGAAAGGAAAGATGAGAAAGGAGTCTTTAGTTGATCCTGGAGTAGGTACTACGATCAGCACATTACCACTGAGAAGGAGATAACTCAGAAAAACTTATCACTGGCAAATAGGTAAAGACTTCAAAGACGTAGCCCGGTGCGTTGGCCATATCAAATCCGTGTCACTTTCGATAAAAAAAATTACACGAGGCTCTTCCAGTCGACATTGCCCGGAAAAGTTATAAATAATGATAGACTAGTAGGGTTCCTCAGTAACGAGGAACACGAAGCAAGCAATACTCAAAATCGGGTAAAAATTAAATAATCTTGGGCAATACCAATACAATAGGTATTCAGCCGAGTTAACCACGAAGTATGACATGCCAGCTCGACCAGTGACCATGTAACACAAAAGAGCAGAAACTTAACGACTCTATACAAACGAGACAACCCAAAAATGAGGATAATTTACCGTCAAGTTCAAGTAAATTATAAAAAATGGTTACTTTTAATTGAACTCAACCACCGCCCTTCACCTGGTTGATCTTTATTAAAATAAATATACCTACCTAATTCATACCTTTACTAGTGGATCACGACTTTTCCCACAAAATAAAGGTGTAAACTTTCATTTTAACCATTTTTAACCATTTCACAGTAGCCGGGAGTCTGCTAGTATAAATCTATATAGTCATACAAAGAAACGCGGCGGAGGACTTTTATTTATAATACTAGCAGAATCTCGCAGTATCACCCACGTATTTTCTGTTCCCGTAGGAATAAGGAGATAAAATATATATCTATATCACTCGGTTATAGTATAGCTTCCAAACAGTGAAAGAATTTTTCAAAACGGTTCTTTAGTTTCGAGGTTGTATGTTTGTTTGCCTATTCAAACAAACAAACAATTAAATATTTCCTCTTTATAATACTAGTACAGATTATATCTATAATACCAAAAGAAAGAAGTAAAGTTTATGATTTTGTGAGGTTTTAGGGGGTAATATCTGAATCTACTGCACCGTTTTGAAAATTTTTTTACGAGTAGAAAGCCACGTTATTTTTTAAATGTACCTACCTACTAAGCTGCGCTAAATCCTCATATTCTCTCGGTAACGCGAACTATGCGAGTGAAACCGCGGAACGTCTGCTAGTGTATAAATCTTAAGTGTAAGTCTGTCTGTCTGTCTGTTACCTTTCACGTCTAAAAGGCTGATCGATCAAGATCAATTTTGGTATAATGGTAAATGGGACCTTGAAGCAAAACAAAGGGTACCTTTGACCCTAAAATAAAAAAAGATGGGCGTGAAATAGGGGTTGAAAGTTTGTATGGAAAGTCCCTCATTCTTCAAGTTACAGTTTTAAAAATGTCTTCATAAGTCATAAAAACACGAAATATAATGTGATTTAGGAATTTTTAAAATTTAATCCTTAAAGTGGTTAAATAGAGGTTGAAAGTTTACATTGATTTCCATGCGAACGAAGTCGCAGGCGTCCGCTAGTATTTACAGAGTTTTGGTACAGTGAATAGACTAGAAGTGACTTCGGATCGTGAATGGGGTCCGGAAAGTAAGAAATCGGAGAACCCACACTGCGTTGATGTCTTTCCTATGGGACGTAATTGGTCTTTTCGAGATTTTGTCAAAAAAAAAAATAATTTTGGTACATCATTGATGTTTTGACTATACTTATACCATCTATATATTTATTTTTATTATTTATCATGTAAGTACCTTAAATTATATCTACTCGTATAATCCTCAAATATTTCTAAAATTGTAATTATACTAACGACATAGGTAAAATTTCACAGCTTTTCACTTTGTTTGCACACCACAACATCGAAGAAAAAACAAATAATAAGACAGAAAAGAATAGTTTTTAAGTAATATGTAAAAGGCGGCCTTATGCAGCGATTTCTTTCAAGTAACTTTAGGAAAATGTGAGGACACGAGAATGCAAAACAGCTTTCTAATTTCCATAGTTCTAATTCACAAATCGTTTTTATGATCCTTGTGTAATAAAGTAAATGCGTAACAACGTTTTTAACCGAATTCAAAGAAGAAAGACTCCAATCAGCACTGTACTGTTTTTTTTTTATATATATCTGTTATTTTGTTAATAACCAACTTATTTATATATATATAAATATTACGTATTTTATTAGATATTTAATTTGATGGCAATTTGTTATATTTTCCTAGAAAAAAATATGTATTAATTCTTGAAATTCTATTACGTACATCAAAAATTTATATTTTTTTAAATACCTTTGCCTAATTCATATAAAATGTATTCTGTTAGTGTATCAGCCCCTGTAGGCACGTCGATTCTCTTTCTACGATCGCTAACGCTTCGAAAACTAGAAAAATGTATGGGAATTTCTTTTGCTATCGACAGATCACGTGATCAAGATCTGTCATTACCACAATTTTTTCTAGTTTTCGAAGCGTTAGCGATCGTAGAAAGAGAATCGACGTGCCACTTGGCTAAAGGGCTGTACTTATTCGTGTGTATTTGTTTTAATTATACACCAGCTGTTGTCTATTTTCCTCATAATTTTGTAATCTTAAGCTTGCTTGGCCAGATCGCTACTTAGCGATAAGGTCGACTTTAGTTTTTAATTATATATATATACTAATATTATGCAGAGGTATCGTTTGTGAGGTTGTAGGAGGTAATCTTTGGATGTACTAAGCCCATTTTAAAAATTCTTTTACCATCAAAAACCAACGTTATTTACAAGTATTATAGGCCAATTTTATTCCCCTGTTCTTACGAAAACGAGAACTACGCGTGTACAACCGCGGGGCGTCTTAAATATCACACAAACACACGTCACAAATAATTTTGTGCACAAATATGCAAATAAACAAATTTTAACGCTTATAAGCAGGTCTGCAGTTTATAATAAAAATATAAGCGAACCAGCTTTTAAAGGTTCACAAAAATAAAAATAAATAAAAACACTCGTCTCGAAAAACGCCCTTCGAGTTCAACACATTCACATTGACAACCCGAAAACGGGTCACAAACAGGAAAACGCAACAGAAAAAAAAAACCACAAAACTTCGGATTTCACTAACCTGCATCCTTACAACACTTTTACTTTCGTGTCAAATGACCCGGATTTGTTATGGTTTTCTAAGCGAACTATGTAACAAGTGCACGGGACTCGATCGTTTCGAATGAACGGAGAGAATGCCCACGATTCGGTCGGCAACGCTATGCCGTAACAACTTACTTAACTGCGCCGTCCACCCCACTTCTGCCGACTTTGTTTCGCGTACTATGCATTCGTTACGTGACAATTTAATGAGTAAAGGCTGGATTTCACTGTTTTGTTGTGCTGGTTTCTGGTATAATTTTTATTTTCTGATTGTGTAAGTGCCGTAGGCTCCTTAATAATATGCTCTTGACCGAATTGATTTTCATGGTGAGATTAACCATGTACGCAGGAGATATAGGTATTAGTGGTGCACGCAAAGCAAGCACAAGTGCACTCTCTTTTCCTGCACTCACATAGTCCGATGGGACAGAACGCCGACAAAACCAGTGAAAGATCAGGCACAGGACTGACAGGCTTGTCCCTGGACCTCGGAAGCTGAACCAGCTAACCATGGGACCAATGATGTGTAGGCAGCTCCTTTAAAACGTTCGCTGCGGCACTGTATTTCTGTACTTTCCTCTGGTGCGGTACGAGGTCAATCGACCTCGTAACTCTCGAAGACACTAGACGTACGAGGTCAAAGGTCAATTGACCTCGTACCGCAGCAAACGGGTGAATGGGCCCTCAGCAGTGTAACCGAGCATGTAAGGGGTCCCTGTCATCTGGGGCCCTGTATCATTAATACGGCTGATACGGCGGTAGATACTCCCCTGCTTCGAGGACTGTTTCGTAGATACTCTTAAATAAAAATAAATTAATATCCCACTGTACATTGTTTTGTTATATCTTGAAAAGGTCAGAACCCCATGAAAATTCGTTCAGTAGTCTTTGAGATTACAAGATCAGATTTACGGATTTTCATGTAAATTTCCCTACTAAATTACTGAGGAAAATTCATTTTAAATCTGACAAAGGCCTGTGAGCTTTCATCAGAAACGCTGCCTTCGTTCTTTGAGATATAACAAAAGATTGCATGGCATACACAATTATAATTTTATTGTGTTTCAGCCATAATACTGTAGCATGGAACCTCTAGTGCAAACCCAGCTTTAGAAACAAAAACAAACACACTACACCACTTTTTATTATGTAAAAGATTCTGCTAAATAGACGTCATTTTATTTTATCTGTATCGAGGTCGCACCGATTGTAACATAAAATAAAATCCGTCTATTATTATCCGACTGAGGCGGTATTGGGGATGATGACTAGGTTTGAATATATTGATTTTTATGATACATTCGGGTAAATAAGGTCAATGTTGACAAATTAACATGTAAATAAAAATTTTAATAAAAAAAATTCAACCGACTTCCAACTCAAAAAATAACTTTAACTAAAAAGCAAAAAATAACATCCTACCTATGTGCTACCTTCTGATCAGTTTGAAGGCGGTGCCAAGCCAGTGATGTTTTAATTAAATACGTTTAAACTACAAAATTTCTGTGGTTATTCCAGAAACAGCTTTAATTAAAACACGACACTGTCTTGGCACCGCCTTCAAACTGATCAGAAGGTAGCACATAGGTAGGATGTTATTTTTTGCTTTTTAGTTAAAGTTATTTTTTGAGTTGGAAGTCGGTTGAATTTTTTTATTAAAATTTTTATTTTTTTATTTTTAGTGTTAGCATACCCACTGCGTGTGTACAGTCACAACCTATCTAAGTGGAAAGTTCTTATCAATACAAAATTATCAAGTCCAAACACAAGGTAGCTACTGTGAGCCGTCGAGGAGTTCTCTTCACTGTGCTTCGTCTTCTTCACCAGACCCTTAATACAGTCGCAATCCATCTAGGTGGAAAATTCTCATCAATACAAATTTATGAAGTCCAAACACAAGGTAGCTACTGTGAACCGTCGAGGAGTTCTCTTCACTATCCCTCGTCTTCATCATTAGACCCTTAATACAGTCACAACCCATATAGGTGGAAAGTACTCATCAATACAAATTAATCAAGCCCAAACAAAAGGTGAGTGCTGTAAATCCTTGACGAGTTCCATCGTCTGTGTTTCGGCTCCACCATCAGACCAACTCCAAACCTTCATAAAGTTGTAGTGGTTTAAAATAACTTATGGAAACACTAACAAACGTACTAGCCGTCTCTACAACTTTCGAAAGTTCCCCTCAATTTCTCCAGGATGCCATCATCAGATCCTGACATGAAAAAAATGGGACCACCCTGGAAGTAAACCCTACAAAACAAAAAAAGAATTTTCAAAATCGGTCCATAATTGACGGAGTTATCGCTGGACATACATAAAAAAAATAAAAAAAAAACATACATACAGCCGAACGTAGAACCTCCTCCTTTTTGGAAGTCGGAAAAATAAAGGTTGATTGGATTTTTGCTAAATAAATAAGATTATAAAATTTCAAAATCTACTTAAATTATTTTATCGTTATTATATGAAAAATCATATATTTTAGCTTCCTTACATTAAACGTGACATTTTTCAATGTAATGAACGCACAAATAACAAAGATATTTGTAATTTTGTTCGAACGGCCATACAAATCTTAAGATCAGCGAATCAACGATGTCATTAATTCGTGCCATTTTGTATGGGGCGTTTTTCTGGGATCCGTCGCAGTACCGCAAATCTGATCCTTTAAATGATCTCAGATATCCTGTTACTTTTAGAAAATTGCTGTACTATTAGCATACTCCTAATTTTTACAACTTAAAAAACTGTTATCATCCCTAAGACGTCTAATGGCAGTTGTGAAGTCAGCAACTGACGATCCAATAAGCTCACATGCCTGCAGCGCTAACTGCTTGACATCCGATAAAACTCGCGTGCGATATGCTTGACATCATGCCGACCGCGACTAACAGACGATCAGTTTTATCGGACATAAAGCCGTTAGATAGAGATATGCTGAATTTGCCCAGCCAGATGAAGCTAGTGGTGCAAGTATAAACGGTTGAATTCGATAGCAAAATAAAAGGTTTTTTATTTTACCGCATTAATTTTGATTGATTTCTAAAATTTGTCATAATTTAGTTGCCAAATCGCTATTTGAAATTCAAGGTTAGTTACAAAAATAAAATATTAAAAAAACAATGTCACTTTTTGACTACCTCTCTGGCTCAGTTGTTAGTGCTGTGGTTCTGAACAAAGTTCATGGGTTCGATTCCCATCACGGGACGGGTCTGGTGGCAGGCATCAGGCCGTGCCTACTGGCAAAAGACGTACCGCCAATCGATTTAACGTTCCGGTACGACGTCGCGTAGAAACCGTCGTAGTCACGGGTAGAATAAACCATTTCATTTAAGACTGCATCGTCATTTAACATCAAAAGGCCTAGTGGCAGTTTGACACTGTGACGATCGCGTTAATATAAACGCGAATTTCTAAGGAATTGAAACAGCGCCATCTAGTGGCACTACTGCACAACTGTTTCAATATAATTTAAGTTCGTGTTTACGTGCCACCAACGTACGCGTACGTACGCGGCTCCGGCCTGGTACGCGCTGTGCTCCGCGCACCAGAAAAACTGGCTGCAAATCCAGCAGAACAAGTGTCTGCGCTTTGCCACGGGAGTTCCGAGGTACGTCAGAAACGACGTCATCCACCGTGACACGAAGACGCTCACCGTGGAGGAATTCGTCCGTGCTCTAGCATGCCGCATGTTCGCGCACGCAGACCACGGACCGAATATACACCTCCGCGACATCGCACCACACTGCGGCAGTCTCCTACCTCGGGAGCTCCTCCAAGCAGCCGACCCTGCAGGCGCAGGTACCTACGGTGACGACGAGGACGACGCAACCACCGGACTTGACACCGTCCCTGCGCAGGATAGCGACGACATCGCAGTCCGCGCGGGGCCAACGGGCTCAAAGCCCAATCCCTTAGGCTGAAAAGCCTCAACCCCGGGAGGGGTTGGAAGAAATCACCGGGGGAGAAAGTTCCCTCGCGACACGCCCCCGGGCAAGGACGCATTGCCTCGAGGCCCGTACCCCCGCCCCGTGGACCACGAGTCGGAGAAGACCCGACGTCTCTAAGTTCGTGTTTACGTTAACGCGATAGTAACAGTATGAAAATATTGAAAACTCACACTAGGCACTCAGGTGTGATCAATGTTAGATTATATTATTTATTTTTAAATATGAGAAGAATACTAAAAATAAAATGACTCTAAAAGCCTATTTATAAAAAATCAATAATTTATTTTATATGCTCATTGAATGCATTATCTATTAGAGTAATTTAAGGCAGTGTCTTGTTTTCTTCAAAGATAAAAAAAATATACAATTTTTTTGTTTTGTAAGATTTTAAATTTATATACGTTCGTCGTATTCTATTGAGAGCAAGTGATAGCTAGACCTTCGTTATTTTATAAAAGTTCATACTTCTACCTTAAGTAAGTATGATGAGTTTGCCAGCCCCTATAGCCAAGTGGCACGTCAATTCTCTTTCTACGATCGCAAACGCTTCGAAAACTGGAAAAAATATGGGAAAGACAGATCTTTATCACGTGACCTGTCGAAAGCAAATGTCATTACCATAAATTTTTATAGTTTTCGAAGCGTTAGCGATCTTAGAAAAAGAATCGACGTGCTACTTGGCTACAGGGGCTTGCTCTTTAAGCTTTTGAAAATGCCACGAACGTAACTAACTAGCAAATAGCTCATTCATCATTCTATATCAAGGCAAAATTTATAAAACGACGAAAGTTTATAATGATGTCTATAAAAAAATCTATGGCAGGCTCGTAGATATTTTCTATGTGTGTATTTTATGGCAGTACGTCTATAAAGCTTTAAGGTTGTTATGGTCGAAGTTCTTTCAGCCGTATTGACGGACGATCTTGGCCCACTCCCACGGGTAGTTTCGCTGGACGAAAGCGAGCGTGCGACGGATCTGGTGGGTCTCTTGCGCCGAGCATTGTGGGCACGAACCACGGAGAACGAGCGGCGCGAGTGCTGGAAATATTACATAATAAATTAAACAACTGGGCTAAGCCGCGATAGCCCAGTGTATATGAACTCTGCCTCCGTTTCCGGAGGTTTGTAGGTTCGAATCCGGCCTGGGGCATGCACCTCTAACTTTTCAGTTGTGTGCATTACCTATATGAAATTATATACCACGTGTCTCAAAACGGTGAAACTTGCATACCAGAGAATTTTCTAAATTCTTTGCGTGTGTGAGTCTGCCAATCCGCATTGGGCCAGCGTGCGGTGGGCTATTGGTCTAACCCCTCTCATTCTGAGAAGGGACTCGAGCTCAGAGGTGAGCCGAATGTCATTCCCATACATCTTTCTAGTCGTCGAAGCGTTAACGATCGTAGAAAGAGAATCGACTTGCCACTTGGCTAGGGGGGCAGTCCTTTTTATAGAACAGGGGGGGGGGGGACTTGGACCCAACACACAAGTCCATCGCATCATCATTATCAACCCATATTCGGCTCACTCAGCTCAAATCTTCTCTCAGAATGAGAGGGGTTAGGCCAATAGTCCACGACGCCAGCCCAATGCGGATTGGCAGACTTCGCACACGCGGATATTTGAAAATTCTCTGGTCTGCAGATTTCCTCACGATGTTATTCCTTCACCGTTTGTTACACGTGATATTTTATATTTAGTATTTCGTACGTAGCTAAGGTAAACCAAAACCACAGGACCATCGTGATCATATTGTACTTGTGATGTTTATTCAATTACAACACAAAGCAAATTGTCGCGGCGCTTCTAAGAATGCTTGTAAGCGTGACTCATTTTTTTCTTTGTAAAAGCTGTTTGTAAGCTTAACTTTTTTCCTGTTCGATAACGATAACTTATCAAAGTCAAAGTCAAAATTCATTTATTTCAAATAGGCTTAGTTTACAAGCTCTTTCGAAACGTCAGGTGATAATATTAAACTTAAGATAATGGTGATAATAATTATTCGAAAACTTAAAATTAAAGTTACGAGGGTTATCGTATGATGATGACCTATGACTATGTTCCGAGACGTTGCCCCTAACTATGGGCCTCATAAGAAGGCTCAGAGTGACATAGCGAGCTATGCAGGAGTATCTCTGCGTGATCGAATCAGAAATGAGGAGATCCGCAGAAGAACCAAAGTCACCGATATAGCTCAACGAGTCACGAAGCTGAAGAGGCAATGGATCACAAAGTTCGAAGAGCCGAAGGACGTCCCAAGGTGGTAGTGGTGGTGATCCCAATAACGACCACATTTTTGTTGGGTTATCAAAGCGTCAGCGATTGTAGAAAGATAATCACATGACTACAGACCCTGTATCATCATCATCATCATCATCATCATCATCATCATCATCATCATCATCATCATCATCATCATCATGATATCAGCCGATGGACGTCTACTGCAGGACATAGGCCTTTTGTAGGGATTTCCAAACATCACGACACTGAGCCGCCTGCATCCAGCGAATCCCTGCGACTCGCTTGATGTCGTCAGTCCACCTGCTACGGGGGTCTACCAACGCTGCGCTTTCTAGTGCGGGGTCACCATTCCAGCACGTTGGGACCCCAACGTCCATCAGCTCTTCGAACTATGTGCCCCACCCATTGCCACTTCAGCTTCGGGACTCGTTGATCTATGTCGGTGACTTTGGTTCTTTCTGTGGATCTCTTCATTTCTGATTCGATCACGCAGAGATACTCCGAGCATAGCTCGTTCCATCGCCCGCTGTGTGACTCTGAGACTTCTTATGAGGCCCATAGTTAGCGACCAAGTCCCGGAACCATAGGTCATCATAGGTAGATGATAGCCTGTAGTAAAAGTAGACTGATAATGACGATGCGTCGAGTAAAAAGTAAGCATCAGCCATGGAAAACAAAAATACGTAAAGAAAACAATTGAACAACTCACTCCTGAGTCTAACTCCAACAGGGTCGCAGGGTCCTTCGCCCAGCGCGCAGCGGATGTGTCGCTGCATCGTCCCGCGGTCAGCCAGCGTTCGCTCCAGCTGGACGTCCGACATCTGAAGCGCTGAAAGCGCTGTTATACACCAAACTGCCACAATGGCGAGTGACCCAAACACCTGTAACATAAAATTGAAAATTTTGAAAAACCTCCGAAGGTCATGAAATTATTAATTACACTCTCGATCAAGTCATCAATATTTTCTTTTAGTGCGATGTCATTTGAGACCCCACTCGGGTATATTTGCAGACATACGGTTATTTCTTACGTTTAATTTAATTATTAATAATTATAAATACATCTGTTTTAATAATTAAAAAATAAGTATAGAATAGAGATAAACCCTGGTCAAATCAATTAATTATTAAAAATATATGTACCTATTTGTTATCTAGATTCCGGAGGGTGTACCTAGATTCGAATTCGGTCCAGGGCATGCATCTGTAACTTCTCAGTTATGTTCATTTTAAGTAATATCACGTGTCTCAAAACGATGAAGGAAAAGCATCGTGAGGAAACCTGAGAATTCTCTTAATTCTCTGCATGTGTAAATTCTTATAGGGCCAGCGTGGACTATTTGGCTTAATCTCTGAATCTGATAAACTAATTTTGAAAATTCTTTTAACATTAGAACGATATTATATTATTTTTGAGTGTCATAGGCTATATTTTATTGCCATATTCTAACGGTAATACGCGGGTGAAACCGCGTGGCGACTGCTAATACGTAATAAAGTCCTAATCCATAAAAAAATCCTAGAATAGCTAGAGTCGTCCAACGATAATTTAATCGTTACGATACTCGTGGGAACGTAGCATGAGCCGATAAAGTTGAGAGATCGAAGAGGTTGATAATGGATAATTACCTCTCTCTAAACTTTATCAACTAAGGTACGATCATCGGCATTTATTACGTACCTACCTTTATGTAACTACTTATACTAAGGAAGGTAGACAGGTACTATTTAATAAGTTCGTGTACCTCGCTATCATGATTTCTCCGCGATATGCTTCTTCTAATTATGAATATAATATAAATCAATCAACTAGCTGGATGCTAATTGATTAATTAATATTATACCTAAGAAATCCTTACTTAAGAAATAAGGTAATATAAGGATTAATGATTATATCCCAACTCATATTATAAATAATAATGTCAGTGTGTTGGGCTTTAACGCCGTCCCAAACCATTATAGAGGGTTGACAGTTTTTAAATTTCCCTAGAAACACCTATTAGGCTCCCCATCATCGCCTTTCAATATTTTGATTTTCTTCAGATCTACGTATTAGGTACGCACCAGTAGCGAAGACTGAAATTTTCTCGTAGGGAAACCGTTCATGTGGATTTTAGTATGAAAAGGTTTTTGGCTGAATACCTATGGTAAGTTATGTGGTAAGTATATGTGTTAAGTTATTATAAAACTCGTGGATTTTTAAAAGGTAACCCGATAGGAATCGGGTTGTTATAGGGACCATCGCCCCTGGTATGTACCTATACCTACCTACTTTATTAGACGGAACGTGAAGATAGTTTCAAAATATTGTTTTATAATACTTACATTTAAAAAAAACATACATGCAGTCGAACGTAGAACCTACTCCTTTTTGGAAGTCGGTTAAAAACTATCTGACGCCCCGCGGTTTCAACTGCGTAGTTCCCGTTCCCGTGAGAATAATAATGGAGATAAAACTATACCTATGACACTCACAAATAAGTAACAGCTTTCATCTTAGATTCCACCATCACTTACCATCAGGTGAGATTGTAGTCAAGGGTCAATTTGTTAAGAATAAAAAAAACATAACGTGGCTTTCTAGTGGTAAAAGATTTTTCAAAATCCGTTCTATAAATCCAGAGTTTACTTCCTACAACACCACAAACTTTATCGCTTTGTAATATTACTTTAAATACATTCAAGGGAATAATTGTTTAAAACAAATGCAACAAAAAACCAGTAACTTTCAATTCTGTCTACAATGTACTAACTTTCAATTGAATTAAAGCATCAAGATAAACCAATAAACAGCTTAATTCAAATCACCGTGACCTATTTAAAATTTAACTACAATTTAAAACAAAAAAAAGTTATAAATACCTGCATTTTCAATAAAGATTTTATCCGTTATCCAAATAGTTGACGAAACACGATAGATCGAACTGTATTTCGAGTTATTTTAATACACCAGTTTGGGCAACGCTCGGTCGACGTCTAGGGACTGGACACAATCATCGAATTAACTAATTCTGGAGTCCCTCCCCCTTGCCGGTGATTAGGCGTCAATGTGTCTTTACGGTATCACTTTACTATGAATTTTGTCCGGTCTTTGTTAGCCTTGTTGAGCGCGAGCGTCGTTTTTCTCGTTAAACTGCATTGTTTGAAGATTAAAGCCGATAAGAAGTACGATGTTAACCTACCTGTTCTTTTTTTTCTAAACTTATGAATGAATATTTAACTCGAGGACCAATCTCTCACACACAAAATGTACCCACTTCCATGTGTTATTACTTTTAAATCTATAGGTAGGTACTAATATTTTAATGCTGAAGACTTTGTTTGTTCGTTTGGTTGAATGCGCTAATCTCAGAAACTACTGGTCCGATTTTAAATTTCTTTCAGTGTTAGATAGCCCATTTATCGAGGAATGTTATAGGCCCGGATATTATCCGCGTACTTCTACGGGAACGGGAACCACGCGAGTGAAACCGCACGGTATCAGCTTGTTTAGGCATAAAGTAATATTTCTAATAGTTATTTTATCGAACGTATATTAGGTAGGTATTCCATAAGTACCTATCTTATAATGATCACACCTATTTGGAGACTTAATCTAATATATGTGCTAATAAAACCACCTCTTTAGTGGCCGGAAAAAAATATTTTCGCATCCGAGTCGGAGTCTGCGCAGGCAGAATTAATGCGCATTTTCTCGCTCCGTTTGGTTATGTGGGCTCAGCTCCAGACTATAGGTACCTTTCTCTACAGACTATCTAGCGAAGCCGCCAACCTCCTAGACCGGTGACTCCGGTGAGTGAAAACGCATTGCAATATGCGTGCAATGCTATAAAGCGCAGTTCATTAGTAGTAACATGAAAATGTAGGGGAGATTGGTTGGGAGAAAGAAAAAAAAACGGCCAAGTGCGTGTCGGGCCACGCCCAGCGCAGGGTTCCGTAGATTATGCACAAAAAAAAAAGGATAAGATAACGATACCTAAAAAACAAACATAAGTTAAACGACAAATCGAAAAATGTTGGTAAAAGACTCCTTTTATCTTTCATAGACCTATTCAATGTTACCCCACACCATAAAATAAACGAGTAAAAAAAATCATCCCCATACATACATCATCCCCATGAGTACATACTCATGCTAAATTACAGCTTTCTAGTATTTATAGTCTCTAAGCTAAACCGCGGACGGACGAACGGACAGACGGGCATAGTGAAACTATAAGGCTTCCTTGTGGATTACGGAACCCTAAAGGTAGCATTCGGTTCTTGGCGACCGCAAACGGTGACCGCGACCCCCGACTGCGACCGGATCGTCCGACCCACTGCTTAATATGAATTTATATGGAACACTAAACAAATCCCGAGACCGTGTCGCACGACCGCCTTTGTTTAGTGCTCCATATAAATCCATAACTAAGCAGTGGGTCGTACGACCCGGTCGCGGTCGCGAGTCGCGGGCGCCAAAAACCGAATGCTACCCTAAAATGAAACCATCTCAGACGAATATGTATTTCGTCTGAGAATATAATTGATGTAGAATAGGTTTCGTGCGGCTAATCTCGTGCAGGATGTGTTGATAGTACGCTTAGGCCTTATTGGTCTGTCGTCTATGTTTAATCTACAAACAACTAAATTTATAATAATTTTAGTCTGTAGCATGGTTTGGTGCTCTGCTCTATGTTTGACGTTTGTCATTCACATTTCACAGATTATACAGCGAAGATTAAAGAAAATAGACGATGAAGTTAAAAACTTGAAACTTCGTGTAAACTTATTGATATTATAAGCACAAAGAACTCTAATTCTTAGGATTTGTGCCAGTTTATCTTTTAACATTTTCATTTTACTTATTCTAGGATATGGTGAACAAGTGTTTTATATGATTTTTGTCGAGATAGTGGTTCAAATATGAAAAAACAAATGATAAAAGATCCTAATTAACGACTTGTCATTCAATCATATGGTAGTAATTAATGATGTCAGTGTTTGTTTACTAATGACTATATTGATAAACATCTCGCGATGAACCTTCCTGGAACCGCTGGAGAGTCTTCGTGTAAGCGACAAGAAAATGGCGACGGCTCTGAGACTGAACGCCCACTGAAAAAGGCACGCTTCGCATGGGAAGTTAAAGGCAAATATCATTTGAGAAATGAATTGTCTCAGGGAAAACCGAAGCCGGAGGCGACGAAAGCCGGCTCCTCGTTGGAGCACGAAGCCAAATTGATCGGGAATACTGAACAAAATCTCGAAATTTTGGGTGATTATTTATTGAAGCAGGATTTCAATACTTTAGACTCGATCACTGATAGCAATGCCTTATTGCCAAGTACAAGCATATCCACTGAAAAAATCTCGTATCCTAGATATGTAAGCAGCTTTGAGAGTAGTAGGGGCAGAAGTGAAAGTGGCAGTAGCAATGTATGTGCGCCTATTGTGGCGAAATCAGTGGTTTATTCCAATAAGGATTCTGAAGACCAGTGTATAGCTAAATGGCAGGCAAGACAGGTAATGATTATGAATAAATGATAATGAATAATTTTTAATAAGCACTGCAAACAGAAAAAGAATTTTCACATTATGCCCTGTGAATAAAGAGCTTTTAACACATTTGTTGGTAGTAAAGTGTTGCTTATTTCACCAATTTCAATATCATAATGTATCTCATCTCACTTGTGTGTTTTTGTAATGTGAAATGCATGGATTTTTCAAGATAATCTATCTGAAAAGGAACCATACTTTTTAAAATCTAAGCAGAGTTTTTATGACAGAGAAGTGATCAACATTTTATAAATAACATTAAATTTGTGAAATAAAATATAATACATAAATATTTAATAAATTAATCTCTCTACAGCTCAGGCAAGTAATATTGCCTCTGCTGTAATTTTACACTTTCCACACTTCTATTGTAATGTATAAAATGTAACTTAACCAATTATTTAGACAAGCCTTTAATTTTTCCAGATGGCCAAATGTTTTGTTGACAACACAATTAACCGTGTTCTCGACAGCTGGATGATTGCACCCCTACCTGCTGAGATGGACAACAACTCCATGCATGGAGTCTTTGCACTGGATGCAGCAGAGTTCATTAACAACTTACCTGGTGATAACAGTATTGAAAACGAAGCTATACTCATGGCTATATCGGCACATGGTCTACAAAACAACTCAAGTTCCAGTAACGAAACAAATAATTTATCTCAGAGTTCAAGTAAACACTTATCAATATCTCCCCCTAGCAGTCCCCTACCGTCAGACGATGAAATAATTCAAAGCAATCCATGTAATACTGAGCAGAATCAAATCGATGAAAATTCCTCTAACGATTTTGATATGACCTGGTCATCGAATGATGTGAAACAAAATGATAACAGCAATTTGCCTGTATCATTTTATCCGGACACATCCAATTTTTCATATCAATATTTTAGTGAGTCGGATAACCCGAATAGTAGTAACACTGGGTACGATGGAGAGGAGAACTTAAACTCGAATGACAATAATCATTTTGATTTCTTAGATGCTGCTGTTTCCTTTGCTATACAATATAAAGGTTTGACATCATATGGGACAGATTATGGATAATTTCTAATAGACTAAGAGCCTCTACACCCTAGAAATCGTCATTTTATAAAAGCTGAAAGTTTTTCAGCTCATGCTCCTTACATAAGTATGGTAGCCAATTATGGAGTTTGGATTTTTTTTTTTCTCCTTTCTCTTATACTGTTACTCGGCAATCTGTCATTCGACATTGAGCCGTTTGTCTGTTGGTTAGAGGTTATGGGTCAGAGGGAGTAAGTCCATTAACAAATCTCCTATTATGCTGTATTCTAGCTATTTTTCTTGGCTAGATTTTGAACACTGTTGCGTTTCAGTCTGCAAAAAAGCAGGCTGCTGTCTCCTTCTAGATTGTTTGCCAAGTCATTGATATGCATTGCTAGTCGCTCCTGATATTTGATACTGTAGCACTGTATTTCCTGTCTGACTGTCTTAACATTAAGATCACTTTGGATATTCTTGTTACTTATGTATGGCGGGATGTTAAAAAGACAGTGGAGTTTGGACTGTGGAGGTTTTTGGAGGTAGCAGGTTTTAAGAATCCAGACCCTTAACCGTCTAAGTATAAAGTGTAATGTTTTTTTATGTTTTCTTCGGCATAATATGAGAAATTATGTTCCCAGTCGCCAGTCACTTAGCTTCGCGGCAAACCTTCGAAAAATACTATTTAATTTGAGACTTCAACAGTCTCTACAGAAGAGTTGCCATGAAGCCAAGTGTCTTGCGAATGGGGATATCATTTCTCATTTTATGCAGATAAAAATATAAAAAACATATACATAGGCGGTTGAGGGTCTGGATCCTTGAAACCAGGTATCTCCCAAAGCCACCACGGTCCAAACGCCATAATTGGTTTCGGTACTCATCTATTGTAGGAGCATGAGCTGACAAACTTTCAGCTTTTATAAAATGACGAAGGTCTGGCAGTTGCTGGCTCTTCATCTATAATATAGTTATTTCTATGATTTTAATTTTAAGTATGATTACTATATATAATTTTTGTAATGCAAATTAGTGGCTGATAATCAAGGAGCACTTGACTGTAAGTGATTACCGGCACCTGTGAATATCTCATACACGTAGGCCTGAGGTGCGCCACGAGATATCTCATTAAAAGAAAAAGACATACGTCGAACAATTATAGGGCATCGAAAATATTTCTCTTTCGTTTTCTCACAAAACAAATGAGAGAGTAATATTTTCGATTCCGCCGCTATTGGTCGATAATAAGTCTTTTTCTCTTCACGAGAGTCGTTGACGTTTTTAAGCCTACTGATTAGTTGTAAGATTAGCCATCCATATACATTGTAGGATTTTGAGAAATTCTTAATTTGGCCCTATCGACCTCTTAAAAAGTGGATGCACAATCAGAAACCAAAAAACATCCCCACTCAGTGAGTACCAAACACAACTTCTTGGCACTCAATTTAAGTATTCGTATTTGCAAATTCAACCTTAAACTCAATCTAATTAGGTATATTTTACTTTACCAATAATTCTAAAACTGTCAAAGCAAAATTGGTTTTTAAGTGAAATTTTCTACATGATTGTGCGTCCTTTTATTGTGAGAGGTTAATGTTTGGCTCTTTTATAACTGCAACTTTGTATATATTATGATTGTTACTCTTTAATGCCTCGATTACTTAAATGATTTAGCTGAAATTTGTATTGAAAATAGATTATATCCTAGATTAACACTCAAGTTGTCCCAAAAGAAACCATGGTTCCTGCAAGATTTGCGAGAAATTAATTGTAATGATGGTATATATGAACTCTTTCACGCAAAAACTAGTGACTGGATATAGCTGTTATTTGGACAAAAATTGTGGTAACCATAATTTTGCGTATGTCGGCATCAGCTGGTATAATAGATTTTTGTATTTATATATGTTCCACACATGTTTGTTATATAAATTATAATGCAGTAAAAAAACAGCTGGTTTTTTGTTAAGTTTGTGCTATAATTTTTTTTTTTTGGGATTTCACACATGCGGTTAATGACGACTTTCACAATTTACATTATAATAATGACCCTAATGTCCAGTACTTGGGAATATAATATGAAAGGGTGAAATATCCCAAAAAATGCAGGATTTCTAAAATAGTGGTAAATTTTAAATACACACTCCCAAAAAAAGAATTATAGGTCAAACTTAACTCCTGCATTAAGAAGTATTATGGGTACATTCTTCAAACGGAATCTTGAAAAAATATTTTTATTGTAGGTAGGTGTACTTTTTCTAGATAAATATTTTTTGTTTTAAAAACTTGTGTATGTAATTTTTGGTTCACACGTTAACTAGCTTTTGAGTTGACAGTTAAACAAGTTTTTTAAACAATAACTCAAATAATGCATGATTACATGATTTTTCCATGAACATACTTTTTGTGATATTATTTTTTTAATTATACTCTTAAATTGACTGTCAAATATAAGTAATTATAAAAAGTACAAATTATTATTATTATAAATTTTGGTATGAATGGTGGTTTATAGGTAGATACATTTACTGTTACTATTTTTTTTTCATATCCCGCACTATTACGAACGAAATTCCTAACAATCAATGCAACTGTAAATTAGAAGTGTCTATTTTGCAGATAAATATCAATGTTGTATAGATGTAAATTACTAGATTGTTAAATTTCCCATATGACGTCACGAATAGTTAAAATAATGGATATAGAGCCTATGCGGTTAACTTGACACCTCGCTCGAATGATGTTTGTTTGGTTGTGTTTGGTAGCCAAATGGTCTATTGACAGTTTGATACTGTTACTATCGCGTTAACGTAAACGCGAATTTCTAAGGAATTGAAACAGCGCCATCTAGTGGCACTGCTGCACAACTGTTCCAATTCCATATAAATTTGCGTTTACGTAAACGCGAATTTCTCAGGAATTGAAACAGCGCCATCTAGTGGCACTGCTGCACAACTGTTTCAATTCCATATAAATTTGCGTTTACGTCAACACGATAGTAACAGTATGAAAATATTGAAAACTCCAACTAGGAACACTGGTGTCAAGTTAATGCGCACGAGTTATAAGTTGGATTCTTGTAGACCTAGCATGCGACCAAACGACGTTTCTCGTGAATAGAAATAGACAAATGCCAACCAATAGCAGCGGAAATATAGCTTTCGTTGCGTTGGGACGAAAGATATGGAACTGGTACTACTTCTACTGGTTTATATTTTGTCTATTTCTCTTTACGATATATGTTAGTCGCAATTGACGTATTATACTTACTAAGAGTGCTGAATTCTTACAAAACGTACTTATACCAATTGGTCTATACATATTAATTTGTCTATTAAATCTAATTTCCTTTGCGCTTGTATATAACCAGAAGCTGTGTGTCTCGCTCTTTCATCATCGCGCTGTGATGCCCTGCCACCGCACATTTACGTTATCGCTGATATCTAAAATCTTGTATTGCGTAACGCACGATGTTCCAAAAAGTCATATAATGTGCTTGCTATTACTAATACTTGCCGTGATAGCCCAGTGGATATGACCTCTGCCTCCGATTTCGGAGGGTGTGGGTTCGAATCCGGTCTGGGGCGTGCACCTCCAACTTTTCAGTTGTGTGCATTTTAAGAAATTAAATATCACGTGTCTCAAACGCTAAAGGAAAACATCGTGAGGAAACCTGCATACCAGGGAATTTTCTTTCTTTCTCTTAATTCTCTGCGTGTGTGAAGTCTGCCAATCCGCATTGGGCCAGCGTGTGGACTATTGGCCTAACCCCTCTCATTCTGAGAGGAGACTCGAGCTCAGCAGTGAGCCGAATATGGGTTGATAATGATGATTAATAATACTTACTAATACTTTGTCATTAGAAAAACTGACTACTTCATACTTCTCCGGCGAACGCTCATAAATCATCACGCAATCTGATGAAATAAAATTTTCGTTTAGTTAAGCGTAAAGGTCAACACTGACTAGCTCCATACTGCACAATCTTTTGAATTCATCTAAATTCTGTGCTCTACTGCGGTAAATTATGTCGGTGATGACCTTAATATGAGCTCAGCCTTTTAAGTAGGGTTCAGTTTTTATTAACCAATTTTGTATTACAAATTAAGTTATGTGTTAAGTGAAATATTTTTATACACTACGACTGCTATGTCGAACTTTAATAGGTATTTAATTTTGTACTCGAATTTTATTTACTTTTAATGTAAAAGATATATTTTTTGCTGTTGTGCAATGTAAAATAGTTTAACAGAATTTAAAATATAAATGAATAATTTTGTTTGTAGTTATAAACGTTGTATGCGGAAGACATACTATGAGTAGATACTGTGAATAAAGTATGTATAATGTATATCCAACATATGTTTTTTTTTATTATTCGTCAGAACCCTTAACAAGAGATCTTCCTTCAAAAATTTGGCTGGTGGGAGGCTTTGGCCGTGGCTAGTTACCACCCTATCGGCAGAGATGTGCCGCCAAGCGATTTAGCGTTCCGGTACGATGTCGTATAGAAACCGAAAGGGGTGTGGATTTTCATCCTCCTCCTAACAAGTTAGCCCGCTTCCATCTTAGATTGCATCATAACTTACCATCAGGAGAGATTGTAGTCGAGGGCTAACTTGTAAAGAATAAAAAAAAAAAAATAGTTAACAATAAAAATGCATATATTTAAAATGAAAATAAACCTTGGCTCAGTTTGTGGGCTCTTCTCTGACCAAGGCGCATTTAGAACCCTCGTAACTTTAATTTTTATTCGACATTAATTACCACCAATAAATCATGACCAACCACCAACTTGACTTTTCAAAAGTGCTTGTTAACTAAGCCTAATTGAATAAATAATAAAATATTTAAAATAAGTTATTTTGTAAGTATAGAGTAGAAGGATGGTGACAAAATAAACAAAAATCCTCAATAACAATTTTATTATTGCTTGTTATTATTCACATAATACAAAATAAACTATGCACAAGTATAAGACCACTGATGTAATTCTATTTTTGAGTTTATAAAATATTCTGAAATACAAATTCTTGCATACACAACTGTATTGCTATGTGTACTGTGGGCCAAACAGGTTTATATACTTCATTTGAATAAGATTTTCAGGGACTATAAAAATATTTATAATGTTAAAAGTAAAAAAATATAATGTTCCAGACATAAAAATCATTATAATATCATATTTTACATTTTGATTATTTTTTCTATTATCTATAAATTCGCGATTAACCAAGCTTTAGGTATATTTAGACTGGTTAAATCAATTACATTTGTGCAGTGAACTTTGTCGTTTTCTTGTCCCAAAGAGCAAAGAAGTAGGTATAACTCTGCATAGGCCCAACGTACAATACACGTAAAAGGTGTGATCAATAGACATAGCAGCAGTCTCCCTTAAATAAATTGTGATGCTCTCAAGACAATGTTATTACATTACAATCATGGCCGCTTATTCTAGATAATCGATTTCTAATTTAATAAGTAACTGTACAATTTAGCATTATTCGTCGATTCGTTAAATATATGTACAAAAAGTTCTCTCATCAGCGAAATCACTAAGCGTTTACATCTAACTACAGTTAAAACATTCCCAAAAAAAATTCAAATAAAAAAAGTTGCCGAAAATTCACACATTCAGGCAGAATGGCTTCGCAACTCGTTTATTAAATTCACCCGTAACCATCAACATTTCATATATCTTGAGACTAAATTAGAAGTCTAAGAGCACCCGCTCACTTATAATTCTTACATATAGCAAGATAGATAGATAGTCATCATTAATTTACATTGTGGCACCACAAGCCCGGCAAATAGTGTAATTTTGAAAGCGAACTTTTGATTTTATTAATGCATCGATTTCCTATTAAAAAGTGGATGGATGCACAATCAGCGACCAAAAAAACTTCTTGGCACTCAATTCAAATAGTCGCATTTGCAAATTCTACCTTAAACTCAATCCTTAAGGTTGAATTTGCTCTGAATTTGGAATTTTATTGAATATTGTACTATATTTAAAGGCCTTTAGCTATTATTTTCTTTACCAATATTTCTTAAACTGTCAAAGCAAAATTGGCCAGTTTTTAAGTGAAATTTTCTACATGATTGTGCGTCCTTTTATTATAAGAGGTCAATGTATCAATGTAATAAAATGATGCTCTGGGTCTTTGTATTAATTATCAATTTCGAGTTTTTTGTCTCAATTTACTACATTTTTGAAAGATTATTTTGTTTCTATTTGCACTGATTGAAACATAATTTCAATGTAAAAACTGTTTACTAAATGCATTGGCGTAGCTACCGCGTATCAGCCGTATCAATGATACGGGGCCCTGGTACTTCAGGGGCCTCGTAGGTGTAAAAGCAAAAATTTGTAAAATTCCACGACCTCACTTAATTCTTTGCTTAAAGCGTATGCCCAAATGTTAAGTGATTGCCATTTAACTTTAAGCGAGCATTTTTGTTTCTTTTGTGACAAATCTTTACCCTTCATTAATTGGGCCTTCCAACTAATTTTGATACGGGGCTCCTACAAGGCACGCTACGCCACAGACTAAATGGGACTAGACACACAATACTAATAAAATGATATTTGGACCAGTTATGCGTGTGATTTTGGAGATCTCTGCTGTAATGATTCTTAAACTATCGACTCGTCGATGTCGTTCAGGGTGAACATGTTATTTTAAGTATATTAAACTAAGTCATGGTATTTGAATATAAATTAATAATTATTTAAATCTCATCTCGCTTCATTTCATAATAATTATCATGTCAATAAGTAAAATAAACGTTGCTATCAAAAACATCAATGTATATGGCATAGGCACTAGTTTGCTGCGTTTTTATCTTATTTAAAAAATCGGATACTTATTATTTTGTAAGTATTGGATCAATTCACTCGTCAAGTTAAAAATATACGAGAATACTTAAATAAATAAAAACAGTGAATATAACTGACCAAGTTTTAATTGTAAACATATAACTGATACTATGTATTTTTAAAAAATAAAAAAAAATTGTAGAAACTGGATTTAAATTAAGTAAAAGTAAATATGCTTCTGTCCACAAATCTCTTCATAATACACATAGCTCTGTTGTCACTCATTCATCGCAATGATAACTGAATATTATATTCATAATCAGTGGCGTAGCTAGGTAACCAAGGGCCCTGGTGCAAATGAAAAAATAGGGCCCACTACCATCTAAACTGGTTAGGTTTTATCAAGTAAATCATCAGCTCTTTTTCATTTTCGAAAGTTCAGTTCTATCACGATTTGATGATTGTTCGAAGGCCTCCTGAGCCCTGGTTAGCTACGCCATTGTTCATATATACAATAAGTCAGTTCCTCCATAAAGTATTCAATAACAATATTTGCAATTATTGGCAACAGGGCTATCTATATAAACAAAATAGTTGTAGTATAGGCATAGCTGGGCACCGTTAGTCAAATAGTTAACTTCGTTAATCGTTAATCCGCTACAAAAAAAGTTAGCTTCGTTAAACGTTAAAGCGTTACATTCCGGAAGAATTAACGCAAGTTAACGTTAATCGTTAATCCGTTAATATGACTGGTTAATATTGCATTTTTTTATCATTGTGTGAGATTGGAAATTTACCACTGGAAAAATAAAGGTGGGCACTGGGGAAAAGTGCCATAATTTGTTTTTAGTTGATTTTATCAATAATTTGAACATAAATAATTGATTTTATCAATAATTTGAACATAAATAAAAGTAATTTGTTGATTTATTTGAAAAAAAATCTTTAATAATTTCTTACTTTTCTAAACCTGTAAATCACGTCGCGCGGTAAATAGTAGGCATTGGATTAACGATTAACGGACTTCTGCATATTAACGGAAGTTAACGGGTCCGTTAACATTTTTAAAAGTTAACTTAAAAGTTAATCCGTTAATCAAAATGTTAACTTCGTTAATTAACGATTAACGGATTAACGAGTTAATGCCCAGCTATGAGTATAGGTAGTTAGTTGTAGTAGTATGGGTTAATAATATAATTAATAATATATTTAAGTAACAGATACAAAATGAAAAACATCACAACCGAGACTTAAATAATACAAATAATAAGTTTACATGTAAAAAATACGCAAGTTTATAAGCTGCTAGAAATTCAAAATGAATTTAATATTATTCAGAGGATGGCACAACACAGACGAAAGTTTCAATAAAATCTGCACAGAAATAAATGTGAAAGAGTCAATATAAACATTTAGTACATTAAATTATTACGCACTAAATTTACACAAACAAGTAATAAACATAATGTTCTTATTTTTTATGAAATAGTCAAGTTTTTCAATAGATCAAAACGAAGAACATCACTTCTCGGTAATTGTGTCAAGGTTTATACAATAAACTTTATTTACTAGATTAGAATCGAAATATTTTTTTTTTTGCATTTTAGATAATGAAGAAACTATTTATTTTTTTCAAAAATAGACTCCAGACAAAGATTCGTTGCGGTGACTGGGAATTCATAAAATAGCTGCAGATTCACTCGTGTAAGTCACAACCTTACTGGAGTCTACACTAATATAATCTCAATACATTATACTAAAGGTCGTCGCTGACTAACTCAGCACCGCACCAGCCGAACTTTACACAAAGGGGAATGCCCACCGACTAATAGAACTCCGGCCCTGGGAACCCATGTATACTCTCCTATAAAAGTATATGGCGATCATAATAAGATGTATGAATAGGTATCTCGTTAAATAATTGGCTAAATAAAAGTATGTTTCTTGAAGAAAAAAACATTGGTTTTTATTATCACTCTTTTTGCTCAAAAAGTTCACTGGTGAATCAAAGCTGCGAAGTAACACTTGAAACTGTATTTTTTTCGTATTATTTTTATCTGTTACCAACAAGTTTAACAAACAAGAAAACGAACAAATAAACCAATCGTAAGTCTTCAGAGATGTCTTAAGACTCTATTAAGGCTGTATGGTTAACAATCGTTGCTTGTTAGGGACAAATTAAAATTTCGCAAAAGGTTGTAGCAAACTTTTTTCTGATAAAGTTCTGATTTCTATATTAAAGTATAAGTATCAAGTTTTTTTTAGATAGAAGTAAATTGCCGGGTGGTTAGGGTAGGCTATGGACATTTCCTTTTCGGAACACTTTAAATAGTTCATAAAGAGATGAAGCGGTGCGGTGTGCTGTGCTGAAGCGGTGCGGAATAAGTCAGCGTCCTAAGTCCTATTGTATGTACACGCCTTATTTTTACATGCTTAATTTTTTTTTTATTAAAAATCTTCAAAAGTTTAAAAATTGACAAACACATTTTAACACTCTTATACTTAACAAAGCGTATGGATTCATCGTTATTTACATGTACTTTATAGATAACGCGAAATGTTACATGCAAACTAGGGCACCAAATAATAAGTACATTATTATCAGTAGTTATACGTAAGTATTTTATTTACATTATCCATATATGTATGTACTACCACTGCGTAAGGCCTTTTATATTTATAGAGCTTGATTCATTATATTTTATACAATATTGTACTTGACATTCAAAATTTTATCAAATGTTATTTTATTGCTGAGGAATAACTTGAAGTGTGAATCTCTTTAATATCCTTGTTTTGACACTCATCCACAAATATAACTATGTTTTGAGTTACAGTATGATAAATCATCTCAAAACTAGTGATGTATCATGTACGGACTGCATTAGGCTTATTTGTTTACAAAATTTTGATTTGACATTTGCAACAAATCAGGGCCCAGATTTTGATGACACAAGACAATTTTGTGACTTATAATGTACAAGAAAAGGAGCTTTTATGATCCTATAATAATAGGGTAAAACAATGAAATATGTTAGCAGATGAATCATTTTAACTCTATAAATTAATTATCTATCTTAAAATACGACTAGGCCTGTGGTAGTAGTTTTAACGCAATGGTATAAATTCTGTTACAATACTAATAATAATCTAAAAAGAATATTTTTCAATTACTCTAGATAAAAGTACATATGCAACAAAATTGGTACCATTGAGACAAAAAATACACTTATTTTCTGAAATAATTAATATTTATTGCGATTTAAATAAAGTAGGCCCTTAACTACTTTTTGCTCTGACAAATTTACTTATAAAAAAAAACAAATTTAAGTGTGCACTATTGAAGTATTTGACTGTTTAATTATTATTTGTCATATAAAAAAATAAATTTTTGAGGGTAGGTCAACAATAAAATTTATAATGACATTATTAACATATTCGAGAGGACAGGGCCTACATTTAATTAAGTTATACTGGAAATTATGTCGACAATATTCTTACGATTCACATTTATTATAAGGCGGAAGTTTAGACTTAGATTATTCTAGAATATTATATTTACAATATGCACAACGAATGAAGCGACACACAGGCCCAAGGTTATATTGCTTGTTCCAGAATATGTTATTACTAGCACAGCTGCACAGCTGTTTTCACGACATTTAAAAAGTGTTAATATTATCATACATATTTCACATAATAATTTTATTCAGGGACTTTTCCCAACCCTAGTCTTTGTGCATTAAAAACCTTTAAGTGATAATAAAAATGTATAAAACTTAACTTGTTACATTATTCAAGTACATTTTAATCGTTATTACGAGTACATTCATTGTCATCTTTTTTTCGATATTAAGTTTCTAAAAAAAATACGTGACTGTTTATTCCTTTTGAATTCATATATATTCCGGGATGGTTTTTCTTCCTAAAAGTATGTATGAAAATGTTACATTATTTTCAAAATATCAAATGCAAGCAATGTTTTAGATTACCTGTCTACTATATTTTAGTTTATTAATTTCATTTTCTTTAACATGTTACGGCCACGATTTAAAAGACTAGGGCATAGGATTTGACACTTCTTAACATACAACAAAATGGACATTCTGTTGTTGTACTCCTAATGAAAAATTACATTAAATTGCCTTAAGCATAAAGAGACTTTTAATCCTTTCTATATTATGTATAATATAAAATTAAATTCATAATTTTTTTACACAATCAATGTCCCAAATTTCATTATTAATATTATGTTTAATGTTCTAAATGTATCACATTTTAATTTAGTTGTAAAACCAGTTATGCCAGAGATCAGTAATTGCAAAGTGACGTGACGTCACGTTTTGACACTTACTCGTAATGTGATACAAGATTTGATACATTGCAAATTGTTTTTTTTTTCTTCCCTAAATCAGAACCGATACCGCAGAAATCTAAGGGTGTATTCAAATCAGCCGCCACTCACGACTATAGAGTAAAGTTCGGCTGCTCAGAGATTGCGTTTCTGACACCTGTCAACCTTTTTATATTTGTTATTTCATTATTAATAATTTATATTGTTTATAAATTATTAATAATGAAATAATAATAATGAAAACATATAAATTAATTGTTGATAACTTTAGTACAAAATTAATACATTTATTATAAGTTGGCATAATTATTCAATTTTTAATGTTATTACTTGTAAGGTTAATAAAAAAATACTCACTGACAGAGCTTGTGTTATATCTGTGAAACAAAAGACTTGATGTCACACATAAAAGTGACTTTGATATTTATTTTCTCATCAAAAATGGCATTCATTCATATAAAAATACACAGCAGTCGTGCACAGAATATGGCAGCTAATTTGAGAACCCCGAAAGATTTTTGTCAACACTAAAAAAAATCTTAATTCATGTTAAAAATAAATAGAAAACAGACTAGTTACTGACTGTCTGCAATTACAAAATGTTTGACCGCTCGTGAATTGCAAATTCAATTACATTTCGAGTTTACACATTTCTACATCACTCATCTTATTTACCCATGAGATCTATATTAGGTCCACCACATCTTGTTGCTATTTCAGTTACGCACATACGCTAAAATTACTATTAAAGTAAGACTTCTTGAAAACTTGCAGAGCCGCTTTTAAGTCCGGCCGCTCAGAGTTTGCCTTTCTGACAGGTCATGCGAATAGGATAAACATATTTCATTACAATTGCCTCGTTTTTTTGTCTCTCTCATGTAGCATTGCCCACCTCTCAGAAACGCAATCTTTCCTTTCATGCAACCGGTTCTACAATATAGCAGAAAATGAACGAAAAACAGTTTATGCTAAAAATAACAAAAGATACATTTAAGTTGCTCTTATCACGCTCTTTTCATCTTGCCCCCTAATATTCAGATTTCATCTATTCACAGTACACCTCTGCGTTTGGGTCACAGAAATTGATATGTGTTTGGTACACAACAACAACACACAACAATATAATATTGTACAACTTAATTGGTTCAGTAGATACGGGGAAAACAGACAGACATCCGAATGTGCATGAGTGATATTTCACGAGTTTCGTTAAACAAAAAACTCCACTTCTTTTTGAAGTTGATGATTAAAAAGTATCAAATTTGAATGACGAGCTGTCGTCGTGCGTGCGTTGTAGATGAGTGGTGACCTTTAGTTTGACAGATTCAATTATTAAATAAAATAATTTCAATAAAGTCTATGATGTAGTGAAATAAATACTTGTGATGGGTGTAGATGTCCAGTTATACAACGCTGAGCAGGAGGGACAGCATGGCGCATCGCTATGGTTTGAACTTTACCAGCGGTATGTTCTTAGATTGTAGGCATTTGTCACACACCCACTCAGCATACACTTCAGCAGTTAGTAACTGGAACGCAGGTTCCGTTAGTCCAGTGCACCCTCTGAAATTTTGAATTTAGTATGTTACCTATTATTTTTTTCAAAATTAGCATATAGCCTGTGGTATATAGCATATACTACAGGCTATATGCTAAGCTTAGTATGGGTACTAAGATAGCATATTTTATCATAAAAAAAGTCACTGGAAAACATCAATTACACAAAAATTTTCCAGTTATGGGAATTGAACCCACGTCAGTTTAGTTTAGTCAGCAAAGAGGTTTACAGTGCCCTGTGGTCATCAAAATTAAAAAAAAAAATATGGTTACAGTCAGGATAGTCCAGAAACGTTGAATTAAAGCTATGAGGCATCTAAACATGCCTTAAACCAAACCCACAACAGGGTTTATTTTATTTATTACCATTTTACAATATTATTTAAAAATCTTTTTCATTGTTTTTCTAATCCTTCATATAAGATAATATTTCTCTATACCCTTGTATTTAATAATACCCTTAAATCCCTAGGCAAATAACTATTGTCTACTAAAGAATATAAATCTTTATCTTTCAAGTTGTCTGTAATTTACAAGATGGAGGGCCTGTGTTCAATCCTTATCTGGGAACTTATTATACGAGTGAAACCTTATGGAACAGCTTTTTTTATAAGAGAGTCAGGTAAATATTAATAAAAAAACTAACAAGGGCAATAAATAACCCTTGAAACACTTTCTCAGTAATAAGGTGATTGAGCCGCTATGTCACTTAATATGTTCAAGAACTGTTTGGATAAATAAACAAGTAGCTCAACCAATACAGGCGCATCAGCAAAATCTGTTTAGTCTATAATATAATAATCTAGAAGATATATTTCTCTGTAAGTCTGTTTTCTGCCATCTTTAAAATGACTTGATTCAATAACAATTATTACTTACCAAATAGATTTGAATTTGTTTATTTTGCAGATCAGTCATTGAAATGGGCAGGCAGTTTTAAGGCTATTTAAAACTGCCTGGGTATTTCTATTCAAAACAAAAGCTATATTATTTTCACTGGTAATACAGAAGGTCACAGTATACATAAATAAGTTATTTGTGGTATAAAAATAAATACATAAAATAACAATAAAATCTTACCTGTGAAACCAAAAGTTGCATCCAGACTCACACAGAATGGCTTGATCATTATCATGGACCTCCTTGTGACAAACTCCACATGGGTATATTGGAGGCGCATTTGGGTTCTGGGGGTTGAAAACCATGGGTTGGTCTGGGGGATACACTTTGCCTGCACTCACTGGCATTGGTTTAGGTCCAAACATACCCATACTTTGTCCCATAGGGCCGACTCCCTGTCCTCCTGGTCCTCCCATGGACATCCCACTCATTCCAGCCAGGGGGCCACAATTACCCATATTACCAGGCCCAGGACCCATCCCCATGGAACCACTGCCACCCATTCCCATAGGCCCACCATGACCCATATGATTTCCGGAATATGGTGGTCCAGGTCCCATTGAAGTCATAGGACCATTACCTCCCATGGGACCACTTCCCATACCTGATCCCATAGGACTGCCATGTCTCATCCCGCCACAATGCCCTGGACCCATTCCTCCACTTTGCATTTGACTTGGTGACATTATAGAACTATTCGGCCCCATAGATCCATTTGAACAGCTTGGGCCCATAGGTCCATTCATGCGAGGGACATTCATTCCTGGCCCACCTCCTCCCATTGGTCCATTTATTGGCCCATTCATTGACCCAGCACCCAAAGGACTGTGCATTGGGGGACCCATTGGACTGTTACTCATGTGACTGCCTGCCATTGAACTCATATTCATTGGACTGCCCATTGGTCCTGATGACATTGGTGATCCCATTGGCATAGAATTCATTGGACTCATAGGACTGCCCATTGACCTTGACGTGGGGCCCATCCCTGGACCCATGTTGTGGTTACTCATACCCATACTCGGGCCGCCCATTGGTGACATGCCACCCATGTGACCCATCGGACTCATATTTCCCATGGGACTTATTCCACCTCTTGGTGGCATTTGCTGGCTCATAGGGCTCATCGAATGAGGTAGAGGGCTCATGTGCCTCATAGGAGGTCCACCCATACTGTGCCCCATTGGACCCATCATGCCCATAGGCCCGTTCTGACTCATCATAGGACCATTCTGACTCATCATTGGCCCGTTATGTGATATAGTTGATGGTGAATCATCAAAAGGGTTAGAAGCAACTATTGTATCTCCATACCCTGTTAAAGGTGGTGGCAATAAATCTTGTGCGGTAGGTGGTGGCTGTGGTGTTATTGCATTGTTTGCGTTTGATGTTTTTCTCCTCTTTTTTGGATTGCTGGGCGCCGGTGCTGGTGGCGTGGGAGTGTCCATCGGCGGCTTGAAGTCCGGGGGGCCGAGCCCTGGCCCGGGCAGCCTGTACGACGGCATACCCGCCAGATTGTGACTCATCTTGATATAATTCTCAGCCAGCTCTAACATCCATTATGAAGAAGTTTAACTCTAAAACGACTACTTTAGACAACATATTCACACATAAGGCACCGCATTGTCACGAGAAAGCGCAATAACGTGCCGGAAGACTGGTTGTGTCTATTTCTGTAACAAAAAAAATACTACATTATTTAACATCATTTCCTGCACATACTTCACACATCAAATATTTAACGAAGCCGTCGATTATTATGTTGTGTTTACAAATAGTACCTGCAGGCGCCAATGGTTACGTTACGGAGTAGAGTAAGAATAGATATACAGGTAACCTGCTCATTATAAATGCATAAAAACCCTCCACTAGTACATAAACTGTTCACTAATAATCACTATGCACAAGATAAACGGGAAATAAAAATATAAAACTCACAGCATTATCAATTTAGCATCGGAATTACTGATTATTTTTTGTCCTCATCAAGACTCCAAGGCAGGCGTGCAACATATGACAAAATACCAAAAATAAACCACTTCTTAACTCCAGTTCTCGCTATTCACTGAAGGTGTTCAGGTAGAGTATTGTTTTAACACACATGAAGTACACTTATAGTATGAAATACCAGTCAATTGAATGCATTTTTATTTACGACTCACGATATTCCAAACAACACACGCCACATTCACGATGTATTTTTATCAGAAAATTGCCGCTAGGGGTCGTCTTTTACTTTTTTTTTATTAAATAAATAGACAAAGATGATAAACTAATAATCAGTTTAACAAATTTTTGATTAACTTAAAAAAATATTTGTTATAATATTTTTTATTATTAAATAGATATCCATTAATAAGCTTCCATTTATTTACAGCTAACGTCATTTATTAGGCATCAGAGAAATTACTTTTATTTCTGGACGTTGATATCTTTCGTTTCCATAGACGAAAAACTTACATCACTCACTTCTGCCTCACTTGTCAATTGTCATTTCATTTGTCAGAATTTTAAAATACAAACGTCAAATTTATAGGTTATAAAATTAAAAATAGTAAACATTAAATATTTTAATTTATCTAAAAGCGATGGCTTTAAATAGACTATTCGCAAGTTTAGCTATAGGAGTAACCCCGAGTGTAATTAGTAGAAAAACTGTACAAGTAACCGCTGTCAGATATGCGAGTATGCCCAAGCCTGTGAAACCCAAACCTGGTTATGGTATAAGTTATAGAAGAATTGTTCATTTCCCTGAAGAATATACAGTAAAACCGCTAGAAGTTACTAATCTTGCAGGACGAGATCCTGTTACAGGTAACCCATTTAATTTCAGTAAAAATATAATGTAAATTGTACCTACAACTCTGGAGCCTCACATCACCCCAAGAATCATCTCTGGTTCTTTACACAAAGTTGTTGGACTGGATATCCTAAATACTTAATAAGAACTGGAAGAACTGTTTACTTCTTTTGTTTGTTTACTTTTTCTTAAAAACTCAATTAGTGTCGCCGCACACAGGCCACACGCGACAGCCACAAACGCCGCTACAAAAAGCAAGAAGGGGCCACAAACGTAGCGGAAGCGCGCGACAGCCACTTGTGGCCGGTGGTCGACACTTGTGGTTGGTGGCTGCTACTTTTTTAACCCATACATGCAGTATCTATATCGCGTAAGTGGCGTGTTGCGGCGTTTTAAAGTTTAGTGGCCCGTGCGGGCCATTAGAAGCGAGCAGCGACGATTGTAGCGTGTGGTGGCCATAAGCGTCAACCATGTTATCCACATGGACTAACCATATATTATCCACATGGACCTAGCCTATGCAAAACAGCAGCGTTCAGTTCTGCTGTTTTGACCCATTATAATGATAGATGTTTTTATGCTGTATCTACAAATTATATTAAGATGACTACTATCTATAGTATCCAGCTAATACAATAGAGATTTACAATGTTGTACTATTTCTCCAAAAATGGAAATATATACATACTTTTGTATAGCTTGGCAAGTGACACCCCCATGATATGCGGGCTACGGAGGGAAAGACTGTGTGGGTGTGAAATTGTGCGTGCGGAGAAGTGAGGTGCATCAGTCGTGGGTTTTTCATTCATCGCTACATGACCTCAGCCTGAGCGGATCATCGGGAGTGTTATGAATAAATTTGCCAAGCTATATCTGTCTTCATTGTCTGATGTTAACTTTTAAACTTTTAATTTTTACATAACTTCAGGGAGAGTTGTAGCAAAAGGCATTGGTGGAGGGATCAAACACAAGTACCACTGGATCTCTTGGGTGAGAGATGGGCCCACAGAGGGTCCACCACAGGAGGAAAAAGTAATACAGGTATATAATGTTTGATAGATTTTTATCTACATGAATTGGTACATACCTCCTCCTATTATCTATACTCATATTACAAATAGAAAATATTTGATTGTTTGTTTGTTTGCATTAAATAGGCTCTAAAATTACTAAGTCTATCTGATAAAATTCTTTAGCTTAAAGCTACACTATCTCTGAGTGCTAAATGCTATATTTTATCCCCATATTCCTAGAGGAATGGGAACCACACAGGTGAAACCGAAGAAGTTACCCCGTTTTTACAGCAATACTACTGTGAGGGCTGTATTAAAGAGGTCGGACGGACGAATGATGGAGGAATTCGTGGGCGTCTGCTAGTATTTAAATAAAAATTTACAATTGTTTCAGATAATAGAATGTGGTTGTAGAACGTCTCATGTAGCTTTAGTGGCTGTGGGCGATCAACTCAAATATATTCTGGCCACTGAAAATATGAAAGCTGGTGATATAATTAAGACTTCCCGTCATCTGCCTAGAATACCAGGTACAACATTAAATTTGTTAAACATTAAATATTGATGTTAAATAATGATAATGCATCAATTATTATTTAATTGTATTGTGGTAGCCTACTATTGTATAAGTAAATAATAACACAAAAACAAGGTATATATTTTTCTTTGTACTAAATAGGTCATTGCAACTTGAAACTTACATAACTTTTACCCTAGGATCCGTGAAACATTTTTACAATTTTCGATGAGTAGCTTCATCTTGGTGAGACGCTCTACTTTTTCATTTAGTTTTTCATTTGTTTCTGGTAGCTAACTGGGGGTAATAAAAATTTCTGAGCGTCGGAACGAGATAATGTACTACGCAATTTGTAGGACATTGTGGCTGTTTTGTATAACTATTAATTATGCAACAGTAAAAAACAACTGGTTAGTAATAAGTTCTAATAACCTTGTTATTGATACAATTTGGGAGGAGAAGAGTATGTCAAAAGTTGTTTTAGCCAAGTGGCACGTCGATTGTCTTTCTACAATCGCTAACGCTTCGAAAACTAGAAAAATGTATGGAAATGACAGATCTTGATCACGTGACCTGTCGATAGCAAATGTCATTCCCATACATCTTTCTAATTTTCGAAGCGTTAGCGATCTTAGAAAGAGAATCGACGTGCAACTTGGCTAGGAGGGCATTTGTTTTCTATAAAACTTATTTTCGTTTCATTTTATAAAATGCGCTTTAGTTTCAAAAACCCCTATTCAGCAACAATTTCGTAAACTACTATCTTAGTACCCATAACACAAGCTACTCTGTATGCTTACTTTGGGGCTAGATAGTGATGTGTATTGTTTAAGTATATTTATTTATTTATTGTACTATTAAATATATGTTTTTTTTACAGTTAGAGCAAATGAAGGTGACGCATATGTGTTGGGCGCACTGCCGCTTGGCACAATTGTACACTGTATCGAAAAAACGCCAGGTATCTTAACTTGTAATTCTTTTAATCTTGGGGCCAGCTTCACCACCTGAAAAGTTTTGGATTGCTTGTTCACAAGTTTTATCTTTGTCATTTATCAGGTTGTGAAACAGGCCCCTAGTATTATATACTTATTCCAGTGCAAGTCTCATTAAAATCGGCTTAGTTGTCCTATGATTACTCCGGACAAATAAACATACAAAATTTTTATAGTTGACTATAAAAACTAACATAAAAAAATACTTGACGCACGGAAATTACTATATATATAATACTAGCGGACGCCCGCGACTTCGGCGCGTGGAAATCAATGTAAACTTTCAACATTTCAACATTTTAGGGGTTGAATTTTAAAAATTCTTGAATCACATTATATTTCGTATTTTTTATGATGTATGAACAAATTTTAAAACTGTAAAAATGCAGGACTTTCCATACAAACTTACAACCCCGTTTTGCTCCAAGGTCCCATTACTATTATACCAAAATTCATCTTGATCGGTTCAGCCGTTTAATCGTGAAAAGGTAACAGACAGACAGACTTACTTTTTTATAATATTAGGTATAGATTTTTGTATTTTTTTTTTTTTAAATATGAATTTGTTTATGTTCGAGGTGCGGGCGGGTTGTACATACACGCGGCTGGCACGCAGGGCACCATACTGCGCAGGCAGAACGATCGCATCGTGGTGCAGATGCCGTCCAAGAGGCTGTTCAGTTTCGACGAACGGTGTATGGCTGTTGTTGGTATGTTATATGCAACTGCTTCATTGGTTCTATGGTTAGCTGGATAATGAGGTCCAAGGCACAGAAAAAATAATAATATTACAAACGACGAACGATAACACAGGGGCGAGGCATGTCGCGCAGCGTGTGCAAAGACGTCCGATCCGAGCGGCGACACTCGTCTGTTTAAGTCACCCCAGGGAGACGCGACTATGTACCTGTACGTTTGCGCTAAAACACGGAGTGCGCCAGGCCTGTCCAAGTTTAAATTATGGGTCAGGGCAATAAAAAAAATCTAACCGACTCGCAAAAATACCCTAAAAATTGAAAAATAACATTGTATTTGCTGCCTCCTGATCATTGAAGGCGGTGCCAAGCCAGTGGTGTATTAATTTAAGGCGTTTCTGAAAGAACCACGGGAAAGAACCGTCTGGAAATCCTAAAACTTTATGATTTAAACGGCTTGAGTACCGCCTTCTCCTTCTTGGACATTATCAGTAACATTTGATCGTTAGAAGCGTTAAATATTATTACCTCAAGCCCGCCATCACGCATGGCGCTGTTTCAATTCCTTAGAAAGAAGATGGTCCATTTCAGGTCCACTCTTGTTTCCCGTATACTAATTTTTTTTTTAAATAATAGAGTTTTATTAAAATCTAAGTAAGTAAAAAAAACTAAAACCCAAGTTTTTGAGTTATATCAAGATGGCGCCCATACAGCAACTATGACATGACAATTGACAGCAAACGTCAAATCTACTATTGCATTGAAAACGTCATCAATCCGCAATTATTACCCACATAAGTGTTTCATTTCTTGGGAGATAATTAATATTATATCTAAAGAATTAAAGTAAGTTGTAGATTTGTATAATCAAAAATAATTTAAAAAAATATTTTCTTTTATTTTCGCCAGGGTACAATGACTGATCCTGGGCTCCATACAATTTTGGACCATCTCCTTTTGCGTTTACGTTTACGCGATCATCGAAGTAGTTATGAAAACATTAAAAACCCCTAGGCACTCTGAAAAACACTTTATTCACCATCTTTCCTAACTGACTGACATTGATGTTATACTATATTAAAAAAAAAATACTTTCTTCAATCATTCTCAGGTCGTCTTTCAAATGTGGATCACGGAGACACACCGATAGGTTCCCCCCAACGCAACCGGTGGTTAGGCAACCGGCCCAGGTCGGGGCTGTGGAAGAGGAAGGACGGCAGACACGGACGCAAAATCCGACCGCCCAAGCCTGTCAAGGAAATACAAGCTCGCACCAACTTCCCGCTACCGGCAGTCGTTATGAAAATGAACCCATAGATGATATTAGTAAATAAATTATTCTGTAGATTTATTTGTCGTTTTATTTCAAAACTAGTTATAGTACACGTGAAACTTTTAGTCATCTAACATTGCATTACACCGAACTATGCAGCTTATAAACCTACTGGGGTTTATTTGAATCAATAGCATAACGGTGAATAGGCTAGACTCAAAGGTCGTGATGTGTATGTTATAAAATTGGCAAATATTATTAAAAAAAAATGCAATCGTATTAATTTAAATATCAAAATCATCATTATCACCCCACATTCGGCTCACTGAGCTAGAGTCTCGTCTCACTCTCAGGGAAAGGCGATGCCTAGGCTAGTCCACCACCACTGGACCACGCTGGCCCAATGCGGATTAGCAGATGTTTATGTGTACACCCGTCATTATGCATTATTCCTTGTATTTATTTTCTCTTTTTCGATTGGTTGTCTGGAAGAGATCGCTCATTAGCGATAAGGCCGCCAATTGTACATTAGTTTTTAAGTTAATTTCTTGCCTGTTATTATTATTTTTGGTGTACAATAAAGTATATTTCATTCATTCATTCATTCAGACTTCACACACGCAGATAATTAAGAAAAATCCCTGGTATGAGCCGTGGTAACCCAGTGGATATGACCTCTGCCTCAGATTCCGGAGGGCGTGGGTTCGAACCCGTTCTGGGGCATGCACCTCCAACTTTTCAGTTGTGTGCATTAAAAAAAATTAAATATCACGTGTTTCAAACGGTGAAAGAAAACATCATCTGAGAGGAGACTCGAGCTCAGCAGTGTGCCGAATATGAAATACTCTAACTAGATATAATGAGTAGGTAATTATATGAGTTTACTAAAGTTAAACAAATTTGCAAAGTAATAACAATTTTATTTGAATTATAATATTTTTGACATTCATTATTCTTATAACTCTTAAATATTTTTTACCTGGCATGGTTAATAAACATAAGTTGTCCTCAATCACACGTCACGTCTTAAGCTGTAGGGCTCCCACACACGGGCCACAAAAGTTGTGGCCGGTGGCGTGTGGCGGCGTTTAGTAGCCGGTGCGGGCCACAAGAATCGAGCGGCGACGGTTGTAGCGTGTGGCGACCACCGGCGTCAACCGTGTGCGGCGAGTCCATATAAAATGTATGAAACTACAGGAAATATGCCGGTAGCGGCGTTTTGTGATTGTGGCCCGTGTGTAGGAGCCCTTAGGCATTGGAAACGATCAAACATATGTGACAAACTTGCTTGTCATACATACTTGACTTGTGGAATAAGTTGGTGAATAAGTTACGAAAAGTGTAGTCGGACAATGAGTGCCATCTACGGGCCTAATGAAACAGTGTTTGTTATTTAAACATCCAGTAGATGGCGTTCTTAGAGAACTTTGAAACAATCCCTTTTTTAAACACTTCAAGAGCCCTGCCTGTAGCCATGTGGCACGTCGATTCTCTTTCTACAAACGCTAACGCTTAAAAAATTATGGGAATGACATTTGTTATCGACAGGTCACGTGATCAAGTTGTCGATTGGATCTGTCATTCCCATACATTTTGTTGGTTTTCGAAGCATTAACGTTTGTAGAAAGAGAATTGACGTGCCACTTAGCTACATGCCCTGCAGCGATACAGTTATGCCTGAGGATCATAGATGGCGCTTTGTTTTCAATTCTGAAAGAAGTTTTACTTCAGTTGTGTGGTCTACAGAAATGTTTGACAAAGTCGCAAATCATCAATTTGTTTGACAAACATTTGACAAAAATCGTTTACAAGACGCTCTAAATTTAACAACATTATATGAGTATGTTTAAGCGCCAGATAAAATTTCCACCAATAATATCATGTGTATATTTTATGATTTTTATTATTTATAATAATATTTATAAATTGTATTCTTAATAACATTAGACACCAGTTTACATTTTATTATTATATTTAAAGAAATTGCAAAATTACTCCATTCTAAACATTTAAAGCTTAAATGTTAAACGTTTAAAGCTAAAATCAGCATGCTCTCATTGATACAGAATTCTTAGCGACAATACAATAGCTATTGGATAGATATAATATTACATTTTATACAAGAACAATAAAAAATATTACATTTAATAAATATAAATATTAAACATAAAAACAGGCGTACCAGCACATAATTATTCATACTTGACAGTAAGTTTGTTTGTTACGTTTTCACGCCTAATAATCGTTTTAAAAAATTGGAATTCACCAATGGAATGCTACATTATCAGAGAGTAAAACAGGCTATATTTTTATCTCCGTATTCCCACAGCAACAGGAACTACGCGAATATAACTACAGGCAGTCTGCTTGTAAAACAATAGTCGATTATGTCAGATAGGTTCAATGTCCTTTGGTTCAGTAGCGTAGCGTGCCTTGAAGGGGCCGTGTATCAAAATTAGTTGGGATGGTAAAGATTTCTCACAAAAGAAACAAAAAGCTCAGTTTAGATAAATATGACAGTGACTTAACCTATGTAGAATGTTTCGAACTTTTGGTCGCACGTTTAAAAAAGAGAATAGAGTCAGAGAAAAAAAGAGATTGTGGATTACCTTACAAACATAATTTTTGCTCTCAAATGTAAGGGGCCCTTGTAGACCGAAGGCCCCGTATCATTGATACGACTGATACTGCTATAGCCTCTTACATGGTTGATACTGGATCAATGACAACAAACCCGTGCAATAATTGCAAGCCATAAAAAAGCATTATTAAGAGATTGTACTATTTAGAGATCTTTTCATTATAGAACATAGAAATATTATAGGAAAATACATTTCGTAGTGCACAAAAATTCCACTTTATTCCACAGAATCTTGATCATCGTCGGACAAAGTGAGAACCTGCAAAAAAAAGATAGTAAAGTTAAATACAATACAATCAAGATGTTTTAATAACATTAAAATGCAAGTAACTAACTTAAAAAACAGTCATAGTAAGCGAAGGCTGGAATGTATTGTTCCAATATTTTTTTTTAACAATAAATCTAATATTATAAAGCTGAAGTTTGTTTATTTGTTTCGTTGAACGCGCTAATCTCAGGAACTACTGGTCCAATTTGAAAAATTATTTCAGTGTTAGATAGCCCATTTATCGAGGGAGGCTATAGGCTATATATTATCCCCGTATTCTTACGGGAACGAGAACCATGCGGGTAAAGCCGCGCTGCGTCAGCTAGTAAATAAATAAATATCTTTATTTATTTGAAACAATCCCTTTTTCACTTCAAGAACATGTTGCGACGTAGTTATGCCTGAGGCCCATAGATGGCGCTTTGTTATTTTTTAAAGCAGTTTCACTTCTGTGGTGTGGTTTTTTTTTTAATTGAAAGATATTCTAATTGAATTGAAGGACTTGCTCACATTTATAATGCATATTTTTTATGAAAGTTTGTACTGTTTTTTATGAGAAAAGCAAAGCCATTGCTTGACCCAGTTGATGGTAAGTGGAAAACCATTGTCTTTTTCACAGTAACACTTTACACGACATGTAAGGAACAGGGCCAGTAAGCATGTGGCACGTCGATTCTCTTTCTACAAACGCTGACGCTTCGAAAGCTAACAAAAAAAATATGGGAATGACAGATTTGATCGATAACTTGATCACGTGATGTTACCACCCTTTCGGCAAAGATGTACCGCCAAGCGATCTAGCGTTCCGGTACGATGTCGTGTAGAAACCGAAAGGGTTGTGGATTTTCATCCTACTCCTTACAAGTTAGCTCGCTTCCATCTTAGATTGCATCATCACTTACCATCAGGTGTGATTGTAGTCAATGGCAGTGGCGTGCATAAGGCGTTAAACTAGGGTATGCACTACAAGTAAAAATTGGAAAAATTCCTTGTCCAACTATGTATTCTGTGGTCCAACAAAGGTTTGTATTGAGTCTTTAGGGTAAGCAGTGCAGTTTTGCATTTATGAAGAGCATGGCACTGGTCAAGGGCTAACTTGTAAATAATTTAAAAAAAGTTATTACTAGTCGTTATTACTACGTTTTGAACTCACTTCACTCATTTGCGCCGTAACTTGCAGTTCACTCAACCCGGTCACAGATTCCAAATGTCTTGGACTGTCAAACACGTCCAATAGGAACTGTATTCCCTCAACTCTATACTTGTCTATGACCACATCAGAGCAAGCGGTGCATTGGTTGAACTTTCTGTATGTTGGCTGCACTGTTTGGTACGAATGTAGGAAGCCCCTTATTGAATGGGGCACAGGGCCTAATATGCTGTCCACGTGTGAATCAGTTCCTCCATCTGTTATATTGTATGGGGCCGGTGCTCGGACCCTGTGGATGAAAATGAAAATAAAAATTAAGTTAAATCAAGAATTCTATTCATAGGATCTGTGAAATTTCGTTTTCCACGAAACGAACGAAAACAAACAAAAATTAGCAAATTTCTAATTTTTTCCGGGGTCCTGGGTTCGATCCCCGGCTAGGCCGATTGAGGTTTACTTAAATTGGTCCAGGTCTGGTTGGTGGGAGGCTTCGGCCGTGGCTAGTTACCACCCTACCGATAAAGACGTACCGATTTTACCAAGCGATTTAGCGTTCCGGTACGATGTCGTGTAGAAACCAAAAGGGGTATGGATTTTCATCCTCCTCCTAACAAGTTCGCCTGCTTTCATCTTAGACTGAATCATCACTCACCATCAGGTGAGATTGTAGTCAAGGGCTTACTTGTAAAGAATTAAAAAAAATAAGCTAGACTTAATATGGCGTGCAACATGAGCTGATGAACAAGGACTCACCCGAGCTGGTGCTGCAATATGGAGACGAGTAGCTCGACGGCCAACGCGCCGGCTATGGCGGAGGCGCCGGGTCTCGTCACCGTGCACTGTTGGTCCAGGGTTCGGTCCTTTTGCGACTGAAACAATACTATGTTATATAATGATTTATTTATTTTGCTATCATCCGCGAAAAGCCAACGAACCCATGCGACAACGTCACCCAGGTCCGACAAAATATTCTCTACGTACGTTTCACCCCGAAACCGGAGCATCCTCAGGAGATGTTGACTCTACAACGTGCAATTACAAAGAGTGAGTGTTTCGGGGTGAAACGTACGTAGAGAGTATTTTGTCGGACCTGAGTGACGTTGTCGCATGGGTTCGTCGACTTTTCGCGGATGATAGCAAAATAAATAAATCATTGTATAATCATGATGAATTTCCAGCAAAGTAACGCCTGCTTCTATCCAACAATACTACGTGTCAAAATATCAGGAATACGTAATATTTGTGATTCGACTGTTAACGTGCATTTTTGGACATCTTTAGCAATGATCTTGGGAGTCTATCGTGCCGTCCGTGTCGGATCAATAGAAATTATAAAAATTCAAAAATTCAAAATTTCAATTAGGTTTAGTTAACAAGCACTTTTGAAAGGTCAAGATTATGTCATAATTTAATTTAATATAATGGTGGTAATAATAGTTAAAAACTTAAAATTATAGAAGCTCAGAGCTGCATTTGTTATTGTATTATACGTACGTTCCCCGGAGCGGTGACGTCATTGCAGAAGTAGCAGCCCAGCTGGTCGCCCGGCACGTAGGCGCTGTGCACCGACGTGCCTTCCGACGTATCCTTGGGAGTCTAATGTGGCTATTCCGTGCCGCATCACCAGGTAACTAGAAGCCCAGCGCTGATCTTGTAACTGTCTTATACGTACGTTCCCCGGAGCGGTGACGTCATTGCAGAAGTAGCAGCCCAGCTGGTCGCCCGGCACGTAGGCGCTGTGCACCGACGTGCCTTCCGACGTATCCTTGGGAGTCTAATGTGGCTATTCCGTGCCGCATCACCAGGTAACTAGAAGCCCAGCGCTGATCTTGTAACTGTCTTATACGTACGTTCCCCGGAGCGGTGACGTCATTGCAGAAGTAGCAGCCCAGCCGGTCGCCCGGCACGTAGGCGCTGTGCACCGACGTGCCCTCCGCCGTATCCTTGGAGTCTAATGTGGCTATCCCGTGCCGCATCACCAGGTAACTGTCGAAACCCAACGCTGCGTTTATTACTATCTGAAAAAAAAAATATTTGGCGCTTAATCCTTGACAATACATTTTTATGTAAAACTCTTTATTCGCAGTGGACATATTATTTAAATTATTTTAATCTGACATCTTAACTTTGTATGACTGTGTTATCTACCCCTACCCTAAAAAAAACTCTTTGTAGGAACCATCCTAGTACTTCAAGGAGTATTCTAAAAAAAGAATTTGCGAAATCGGTTCAGCCGTTCTCGAGATTTGCGCTTAGGTAGATTCAAGATTTGAAGCCGCGTGGCGCAGTGGGTAGTGACCCTGCTTTCTGCATCCACGGCCGTGGGTTCGATTCCCACAACTGGAAAATATTTGTGTGATGAAAATGGGTATATAATGATTTATTTATTTTGCTATCATCCGCGAAAATTCGGCGAACCCATGCGACAACGTCACCCAGGTCCGACAAAATACTCTCTACGTACGTTTCACCCCGAAACCGGAGCATCCTCAGGAGATGTTGACTCTACAACGTGCAATTGCAAAGTCAAAGTCATGTTGTAGAGTCAACATCTCCTGAGGATGCTCCGGTTTCGGGGTGAAACGTACGTAGAGAGTATTTTGTCGGACCTGGGTGACGTTGTCGCATGGGTTCGCCGAATTTTCGCGGATGATAGCAAAATAAATAAATCATTATATAATCATGATGAACTTCCGCAAAGTAACGCCTGCTTCTATCCAATGAAAATGGGTTTTTTCCAGTGTCTGTGTGTATTTATACATTTTAAAAGTATTTATATGTAGTATAAAATGTATATGAATATTATAATATCAACTATCTTAGTACCCATAACACAAGCTTGTATGCTTACTTTGGGGCTAGATAGTGATGTGTATTGTTTAAGTATATTTATTTTATTTTTATTTATTTAAGATTCTTTTATTATACATATAAGTTTTTAGCACGACGTACATTTTTGTCCCAATAGACAATTTTCTGCCATAAAAACTCTTCGATAAGATTTTAAAAAGTAATGAGATACATTATAATATTTAAATTGGCGAAACAAGAGATGCTTTACGAGCAAATGTGTTATAAAATAAGTTTTTAGTAGATAACGATAAGTGATAACGCTTATTTTAATAAATGTTACCTTCCCCAAGTCTGCGGCAATGAGAGTGGGCAGCCATCTTGCTTCTCTCGAATCCAAAAGTAGGAATATCACGTCGCAGTCGCGAATAGCTTCAATCAGTGTGTGTATGTTACTAATGGTTTCATCTTTAAGAATTTCCCCAACTGGATGACCGGGCATTGGAATGTGTATCTTTAAACCTTTGGTTTCCTGAAATTAGTATTTAATAATTTATACTTAAAATAAATCTGTAGAGAACTCAATTCTGTATATGAAATATATTTCCAAAATAACTATTAGGGGATGATTAGTGATTGATACTGATGCCAAAAATGCAATCAGTAAAATTTTCGTCTGTCTTTTCGTTATAGAAATAAAAAACTACTCGAGAGATTTTAACGAAACTTGGTACAATTATTCTTCATACTCCTGGACAGGTTATATACTTTTCATTACGCTACGGTCAATAGAAGCAGAGCAGTGCAGGGAAATGTTGGGAAAACGGGAGAAGTTACTCCATTTTTACAGCGATACTACTGTAAGGGCTGGGTTAGAGGTCTAAGGGCGGACGAAGTCACGGGCATTTGCTAGTTTATAATAAAACTGGAACAGGTAAAATTCTGTACACTGAAGATATTTTATTTGTTTGTCAATTTTTATTTTTTGTCTGTCTGTCTACCCCTTTGAAATGTCTGTCCTGTCGAAATTATACAGGGTGTTCGGTAGTATTTCCCATAACTTCAAGGTGTTGACGAGTACACATAAAGGAACTAAACTGCATAGCTAATAATTTATTAACTACAAAAAAATATGTTAATAAGTAATTCAACCATGTAACACACGCCTTTAACAAAGTGACAACGTTGCATTTTAAAATACAGGGTGCCTCGTATTTTATGGATATAACGTAAATGGTAGATACACCATCGAATTTTCTAAATGACATAGTACCGATTCAAGATAGAATTTTAAAAATCCGAAAAAAAATATATAATTTGGTCACCCAAGGGATTTATTCAAATAAGTTTTAGATAATTAGATGGTGTATCACCATTTGCGTTTTATCCATTAATTACAGACATTAAGACTGTATAAATACGTCATTATTATAAGGATGATCTTAAAATGTGTAAGAGACTTAAAAGGTTAGTGAATAGGTCAGCTGATCCTACAGAAGGTCGTTAAAATAAGTTGAAATGAATATACTCAGAGACACAATTATCCGCCCACTTTAATATAGTAACGTGATACTAAAGAGGGCGGATAATTGTGCCTCTGAGTATACATCATACCTACCACACCTGGATGTATACTCTTCAAGTTCGCCACGGCCGCGTCAACTTTATACAGCTTATTGCAACTATCGGAGTGATTGTACAGCACTTGTCGTGTCGGGTTCGAATACGACACCTTGGCTTCATCCACGAAGGTTATGTGACGGAATCCCCACGCCTGGAAGATATTCAGTTTATAAAAAAAAAAGTTATACCTGTCGAAATATGGCTGAAAAAAATATTGGAGGCTTCGGCCGTGGCTAGTTACCACCCTACCGACATAGACGTACCGTCAAGCGATTTAGCGTTCCGGTACGATGTCGTGTTGAAACCGAAAGGAGTGTGGATTTTCATCCTCTTCCTAAGGAACCTTTCTGTTAACATTTTGTTTTTTTTATTATTCTGTTACAAGTTAGCCCTTCACAATCTCATCAAATGGTAGGTGATGATACAATCTAAGATGGAAGCGGGCTAACTTGTTAGAAGGATGATGAAAATCCACACCCCTTTCGGTTTCTACACGACACCGTACCAAAATGCTAAATCGCTTGTCGGTAAGTCTTTGTCGGTAGGGTGTCCTAGCCTTTGTCCAAGCCTCCCACCAGCCAGACCTGGACCGATTAAGAAAACCTCAATTAGTCAGGTATCGAACCCAGAACCTCCGTCTTGTAAATCCACTGTGCATACCACTGCGCCACGGACGCCAAAATTATTTAGCCGCTAGTCTACGCCAGCGACTTCGTTAACGTGAAATTGAGTTTTCGCGATAATGTGTAGGTATGTTGCTCCATAGCCTCCTCTAACTTCCTGTAGGAGTCCTGTTAAAATCGGTTTAGCCATTTCAAAAATTAGCCCGGACAAACAGAAAGGCAGGCGAAAATTTTAAAAAAGCTGGTATTGTGAAAATACACCGATTTTATATTAGTTATTAATTAGTTTGATGTGACAAAATGGACGACAGCGTTTTTAAGGTATGGAAAAATTTATAAAATACTTAATTTTAAAATTATTTTTTCTATGAAACCCTTAACTTTTATAAATTAATATTGATATACTTCGGACCCTTATTCCTTGCACTAAACCAATTGTAGTATTGTTTATATTTTTTATATGAGTCAACTAACTTATTGTATAAATTAGATCTGATATAGCCCTATAACCAAAGAAGATACATACCAGAAGATTCCTCGCAACATGACACCCAAGTGTGCCCGCTCCTATCAGCAGACACTTGGTCTGTTGCATCACATCTATATTGAGCTCGGGCAGCAAACGCCACTGCATCAGCTTGATGTTAAGGTCCGCTGATTCAGCTGCTAATCTGAAATGTACGGGCCCATTATTCATGAGCTGGTTCTTGCATCGCGGCACGATCCAGACTGCGAAGCGGCTGCGCGACGCGCTGCTGCTCGCATCGCGCGCTGGGAGAGGGGTTCAGTGGTGGGGAGTGAAGGTTCCGTTACACTCTCCGAGGGTTCATTAATGTCATCTTCATTAGACTCGTCTTTTTGTAAGCAAACCGAACTAACGCTATCTTGTTCCAAGTTTGTTGTATGTGACAATGAAAGAAATAGCGGTTTCCACGCTGTGGGCAGCAACCATCCATGATCCTGATTAAATACTGTACTGAAATTTATCATCATCATCATATCAGCCGATGGACGTCCACTGCAGGACATAGGCCTTTTGTAGAGACTTCCAATCATAACAATACTGAGCCACCTGCATCCAACGAATCCCTGCGATTCGCTTGATGTCGTCTCACCTGGTGGGGGTCTACCAATACAGCGGTTTCTAGTGCGGGGTCGCCATTTCAACAACTTATTATTGCACTGAAATATTGGTACAATTATATTTTTATAAGCGTTTATATTATAGGTACTAGCAGACGCCCAAGACTTCGTCCGCGTAAAAAACAATGTTAAACTACTATACGCCATATTAACTTGTCGTCATCATCACTATTAGCCTATTAACAACCCACTACAAGATCAAGCCTCTTTCTTTATAGAAAAGACTAATAATCATCATCATCATCATCATCATCATCATCATCATCATCAGAAATATAGCCTACTAGCGGACGCCAGCGACTTCATCCGCGTGGAATTTAGTTTTTCACAAATCCCTCGGGAACCATGGATTTTCCCGGGATAAAAAGTAGCCTTTGTGTTAATCCATGCTATAATATATCTCAATACCAAATTTCAGCAAATTCGGTTAAGTAGTCGAGGCGTGAAAGAGTAACAAACATTCATATCATTAAAATCATCAGTTTTCGCAAATTTCGGGAATCCATGGATTTTTTCGGGATAAAAAGTAGCCTATGTGTTAATCCAGAGTAAAGTCCATTTCCATTCTAAATTTCAGCCAAATCGCTTCAGTAGTTGCGGCGTTAAAGAGTAACAAACATCCAAACATCCAAACATACATCCAAACGTCCATACAAACATCCATACAAGGTTCAGTAGATCTGGAGATTACCTCCTACAGTACCACAAACTTTCTTGATGATCTTTATATCATTAAATAAAGATAATTTTACCTGCTGGGACTCATTGATGCAGACATGTCTGACACTCTGGGTGCAAAGTGCCCTTTGTCATCCTTTTCCCATCCGACCCAACCTAATTGACTTATGCTTTTCTTGTAGCTCGTAATCTGCATGCAAAATATAATTTATTAAGATTATTTACCGACAGCCCAGTGGATATGACCTCTGCCTCAGATTCCAGAGAGTGTGGGTTTGAATGTGGGTTGATAATGATGAAGATTATTTAGTACTTTGTAATTCCTTAACCAATTTTGAAAATACTTTTTTATTTGAAATATATACTTCCAGATTGGTCTCATTTAATTTTTATGAAAATCGGTTCAGTAATTTTGTGTTAAAATAAAAATAACGAAATTGCCTTTACTGTGACACTTTCGTTCACTATGCTAGGACACACTAAAACAGAAAAATAAATTCTTTTAAACAAAAAATATCAACAAATTTAAAAACTCAAAAATAAACTAAAAAGCGAAAAATAACATTGTATGTGCTACCTTCTGACAACTTTGAAGGTGGTGCCAAGCTAGGGACGTATTAATTAAGCTAATTCACATACAATGTTATTATTTGCTTTAAAGTTTATTTTTGGGATTTTGAAGATTTTTGTTACAATAAATAATTAAAGATAATAAATAAATATATTACAAGATCCACAGAATACTAACATCTGGTAGAAGAACATTGAAAATTCTACTTCTGCTTATCCCAGTAGCTTTCTGGTACCTCACACCAAGTACTTTGATTTCAGCTCCACAAAATTTTGGATTATAATCCAAGAGAGCGGCTAAAAACATCCTCAAGGACCAACTGGGGTGTTCATTCTTACTTGAATCCGTAAAAGCAAAATACGCTTTCGATATATCAACTTTACTCATATCACCAGTTTTATCAAAAACTTTATCTAAAGTTTCAACATTGATGGAATCATCACTCTGTTTTAGAACCAAAAAGAAAGTTTTCTGTGACTGTTGTAATTGTTGGTAACTATGTAATAATGTCTTTATCTGGTTTTCATTAAATTCTTCAGTAACACATCTGCTTTCTTCTTTTAATGTGGACGTAGGTTGACATGTAGTTGGGAATGCAATCCAGTAATGGTAGTGGAATGTTTTGAGATTCTGTAAACAATGACAATGAAATTTAACTAAGTAAAATATGTGTGTATATTTTATTTATATTATTGCAACCTCCTATATACCAAGTTGTAATGATTCATTAATTCAGGTTTGCCTGGAAGACATGACTCCTAATAAAGATTGATGTCTTAAAGGCAACTTGATTAGTAATCAATATTGAAAATTTTGTGTATGTTCTGGTTACTGGTGTGCCTGCAATTAGAATATCTGCCATACCCTTTAGACTGGAACATAGCAAAGCTGCTTAGTGGCAGAAATAAGTATGGTAGTACTATGCAATCAACAATCTCTAACTCAAAAAGTTCAATTTCTAATAAACCTTGTCCTCTGGTATACCTATTAACTTAAATTAAACCAGTAAATAATTAGTTCATGCAATACCTAATAAACATCACCCTTTTACCATAGAACTGCCAGGCACATCATTAATCTGCATCATTTTGTAGCTGATATATTTTTTTTTTAAAAGAATATATGCCATATTTTTACAATTTGGCCTATATCCCCATTCCCCTCCAATTAGTTGGAAGACTGTTAATAGTGAATACAACAAGTTCAGTGAGCTGGTATCAAACCTGCTGCCCACTTTACCTCTAAGCTATTGAGGCTTACATCTTTTGGATTCATACCTACCCAAGGAAATTATATTTACTCTAAATCAATACTTACAGCAAATGAAAGTATAATAAAACTCAGTAGACAGCTTGGTTCTGATACCCACAACTTTGTGCTTATGTTTTTAGCCCATAAAGCTTCACCAACTTGACACAACAGTGCTGATTTCTCAATTTTTTGGAAGTCATCTATTGTATTTTTGTTCATAAGTGTACCTTTTGCAATAAAATACTGCAGTTCTGTCCCAGGTTCCCTGCAATACCATAGAGACAATATCTTAGCAGTCCATGAATTCAGTGTGGGTGCTGGGTCCATTGTGTGGTAGAGAAACTCAGAGCAGAGCCCCAGACTAGTGACCAATGGGTGTAGGGTTAAGGATGTCATTGACAGTTAACTAACACTTCCCTTCTCTACATGTGCTGTCCTCCCTGCTTAGCCAAATTTGAAAAATAATATATTTATCAGTGGCATAGGGTAGAATCAAATAAAGGTAACTTAAGTGTTTTTATGTTAAAATTTTTGAGTCATAGAATAACATACATGAAAAACAAGACATTTCATATTATTTGCAACTCTTTGTCAACTATATTTGAGAAATTTTGGTTTTACTTAAAATTAATTAAGCTTTTCACCATTATCACCATCAACAGCCCGGACATCTACATTTGGAAATGGGCCTCTTGCATGGACTTCCAGACAAAAAGGCCTCAAGCCAACAGCATCCCTGCAATCCGCTTGATGTCCTCAGTCCACCTAGTGGACTAGACTAGGCTTTCCACTAGGAATACTTTAAGAAACTATATTAACAACATGACTTACTTATTAAAAGCAGTTCCATCTACCTCGAAGAAAGGGCCAACATCACTTCCGCAGGAAAATCTGCCGTAAATTTCCTTTGTATTTTCACTTAGCTTGTCGATTTTCCATTTTATTTCAGTAAAATTGTGCCAGAACGAGGGATGAATAAAAGATTTAAATGGAGCAAACTGTAATACTCGAGCTTTTTCTTCATTTTTCGACATAATTATTTAATATTTTGATAATAATTTATTAATAATGCGTTTTTATTATCTTTTGATTAGACCTTTCTTTTCTTTCCTCGTCAATATATTTTGTTGATTGATGGTTATTTTTTTTTATTATTTCATATTTGTCTTGTCTTGTCACACTCCACCACGGAAGTCAAATGTTAGCATTGACTGACAACTGACACTGACAGCAGTCGAACAACAGACCATGCCATGGGAACTTAGAAGAACGTGAAATCTTTATGAAGCAGCGCCATCTACATTCTAGATTTAAGATTCCAGGATAGTAAATACAATGTGTACGTACTAGAATGTTTTTAGAAATTAAACCCGTGTAAGTACGGAAAAAAAACCGAAAAAAAAGAATTATTTATCCTTTTAATTTTGACGCGTAATAGAAAGAATGTGTTTGTATTTCTAAAGCAAAGGGATTATTAAAGAAAAACAGTAAGTGTACATTAATTTCAACGATTTTCCACATAGTCATTTGGCCTAGTGGTGCGTAACAAAGGTACAATATAATAATCCTGAGTTCGAGCCCGGGGGTAACAAAGGAAAACTTTTTTTCTTTTTTTTTTGTTTTTCTCAATTGGTTTCTTCAACTATTACAAAATCAAAAATGTCTCTCCTTTACAAAAAATATGCATTATTATTTTTATACTTTTTACTGTACTAAAAATACCGTATCTAGTCACTAGATGGCGCTATCACATTCGTTCCGAAAAAAGTTCGAGTAGCCTATCTATTTCCAATAATACACTGTAATCTTTGCAACAGACTACAGCTGAGGTTGTTGACATAGTTAAATTCTCTGTCTATGCGTCGCAGAAAATAAATGAGGTCGCTAGTGTCGTTGCCATGGTGGTACAGTTCGTGCGTTCGTTCGTTCGTGATAAATTACCTTTCCACCGCTCTTGGAGAAATGGAGAAGATTACATATTTTGCCCGTGATCCCACTTAATGGGATTAGGAATAGCAGATGATGATGAGTGAAAATTTGTTTGATACATAGAGTAATCTATCATCATTATCATTTACAGCCGATGGACGGCCCGGCGGAAATTGCGGGATTACCTTGCAATGAGTATCTAGTCAATACCTACTATTAATAAGGTAAAGTTTGTGAGGTTGTAAAGGGTAATCTCTAAATCAACTAAACTGATTTTGTAAATCTTTGATCAATAAAAAGCCACGTAATTTTTTAGTTTCAGCTAGATATTTTATTACTATAATCAAAAGGGGAAACAGGATTACACGGGTGAAACCGCGGGGGAAACATTAAAAAAACATCACTATATAACCTTCTTGGATGCAGTAAAACTTTTTGCCATTATGTAGGTACTCTTTCTTTAATCTCCTTATTCATAAATTTTAAGAAAAAACATACAAAACATTTATGTCAATCATGATTTTTATTAATTTCATGTAAATTGATCAACTTGATGTCAATGGCTTAATTTTATAATTTTATATTTTTAATTAACAAATTGCTTCCTACTATAATAAGTTTCATTCAATGTAGGAGTGTTAAATTTTTTGGCTTATTATTTCGAAATTATTGTGAAGAGATCCTTAAGATTTCATTTTAGGGTAAGTCGTCATCATTATCATCATCATAATCATTAACAACCCATATTTCTCTCACAGTTGAGAATGAGAAGGATTAGGCCTTTGCCCACCACGCTGGCCAAATACGGATTGGCAGACTTGACACACGTAGAGAATAAAGAAAAATTCTCAGTTATGTAAGTTTCCTCACGATGTTTTTCCTTCACCGTTTGAGACACATGGAATTTAATTTCATAAATGCACGATAACTGAAAAGTTAGAGGTGCATGCCCCAGACCTGATTCGAATCTACGATTTCCGAATCGAAGGAGGTCATATCCACTGGGTTATCACGTCACTTAACGTACGGGTAAGTACCTGTCTACCCTCTTTTAAGGAGCAGCGTGGTGGGTCAACGCTCCATACGGCCTATCCTTAATTCAACTAGCTCATTTAACATTATAAATAGCCAATATTAATGTGATCCTTATTTCTTAATGAAGAATGTTACTAGGTATGGAAAATCACTTGAAACTTTGTGTACCCATCAGTTGAGATTGTAGTCAAGGGCTAAGTAGTAAAAAATTATATAAAAAAAACAAAAATCATATCTACCCATGTTAAATTTTAGTCTTATGTCAATTCATTACAAATTTTGAAAAATCTGTTCCGAGCTTTTGCCCTTGCCTAATTCAGTAAACTAGATGAGACGCTGCTGGAGTCCTCTTAAGAGCTTAAGTTATAGCAACGCAAGTAAATACCTACCTTACAGTTTATTTTTCATTATATAATAAAACTTCATTTATATTGAATTCAAAATGTATACCTAGATCTTCATAGAACGTTCAGTAAGATTATGGCGATAAAAACGTATGAAAAATTGATTGAAAAGAATGGACCAAAATCATCGTCAATTTCAAAATTTTCTAATAAAAATTCGCAACTTACAATGAAAATCGATTATACGGCTGACGACAGTATATCAAATTGTATTAGTAAAAGTGACACATATAAGAGAAAGATCAACGCATCGCCTTACTTAACAGAAGACAGAAACGATATGCTTTCAAGGATTACCGAACAGAGGCTGGTAAGTAAAAAAACGACTGATTTCATTTCTTCCTATCCTATGGCTGTAAACATATACAAAGCAAGCTCAGACGAGTTCAAGGCTTTGAAGAAAAGTAAAAAAGTAAAGAAATCAGTGTTGACATTACCAAATCAACCAGCGCCATTACCTCAAGTTTGCACAGTTAGCGACATGAACGAGTCAGAATATTGTGAAAACAAAGAGATGAAACCCAAAAAGAAAAGAACAACACAATCTAAAAGGAAGTCACGTATAAGCAAACCTATGCAAATATTCAACAGGGATGCGGAGTATTGTTCTCGACTTAATATTGATTTGGACAGTAGTTCCACGGATATGATAAACCAATTTCCTGGCGATGGAAAAAAATCTATAAAACGT